>NC_068401.1:12000106-12300106 GCF_023724105.1 Carassius gibelio | reverse complement strand
GTCAAACTCTCTAACCACTAGGCCACAACTTCCAGAAATCATTGCCATGTAAATGTGCCCAAATTTCAAAAGAACAGCATTTATTTGAAACTGATTATTATTATTATTATTATTTTTACTTTTTGTCACTTTTTTTATTACTTTAATGCGTCTTTGCTAAATAAATATATTATAACACAGTATATAATAAGTACTACTAACTAAACACACCCACACATAAATCTTTATTCCTCCACAGATGTTCCCAAAACAATAACAACGTGACACATTATTCATATCTAAACATCACTAAAATGTTAATTTCAAAACACTTTTGCATAACCTAATGCAAAAGAAACGTAAAGTCTTAAAATCACCATAATATAGCAGCAAACTCTCACGCCCATATTTCACACACCCAAATCCTGTGGAGCAAGCCAACTCTGATGAGACACCTACTTTAGCCAGGAGACAAAAGAGTTCACTCTCTCACAGATGTTCGGTTTATTTCCGAGCGTCTCATCTGCTAATCTATTCAAATATTACTCATCAGCTCTTCTCTACCTGTTAATATATTCTTCTCTGAAACAAGAGACAGGCATCGTCACCTCGTAGAGCGCACAGGTTAATTCCCCTGCGGTGGTCTTTTTGCCCCCTCCTGTGTTCCAGCATGTGCATGTGTCTTTTCCCCCATTCTATGAGTACAGTGAGGAGCCCACCGCTGTTATTTTCTCACCTCTGTGTCAGCGAGTCCCCTGGGTCTATCTCAGGTTCACAAAAGCAGATATCTGGCTTTTGTTCATTAACACTAGTGAACTACAGGTACAGCTAATTGCAATGCAGAATGCTATTTCGGTTTGCTATAAAACTGGTCTTGGTACATCCATGAGGTAAATTGATAAAAAACTTATTTTTTTTTGCATTCTTTTCACTAATGATCTCTCCCGCTGCTTCATTCTTAAGTTTCATCCATTACTCAGTCTGTGTGCAGAACTGTGTTGTTTATATGCAGTTGTCTTTACCATGTCAGGAAGCTTGAGGAAAGACTGTGGCTGTCTAGGTGTAGTCAGGATCTGGAAGAGAAAGCTGCTTGTCCTCCTGAGAGAGCTCAGCTCTGATCCGTCTCTTTCTTTCTGTCCCTCTCCCTCTAACAAGGGAAGATTTGTGCAGATTTCCCCTCCTTTGCTGGAAGAATAGATCCCCTTCATTCGTCTCTCTGTCCATTTATCTCACTCTTCTCTTCCCAAGAGCAGAAGCAATCCCAAAGCTGCATCGTAGTGCCAAGAGAAAAAGCCTCCCATAAGACAGACAGACATACAGCCTTTCTGTGTACACACACAAACAAACAAACAAACAGACAGACATACAAACACCATATTAAAATCAAGCATATGGTAGTTACTGCAGGGTTTTATTAGCATTTTAAAATTGAATATAACACATTAATCAATGTCAGGTCATTCCTAAAACAATAAACTCATTTTTTAAGATAGAAATTATATTAAATCTAAATTGAAATATACATTTTGTGAAATATTGGAATTAATTAATTAATTTGTTTGTTTGTTTAATCAAAAGTCTCCAGTCTACTGTTTTAACCCCCCTTTTCTATCCATTTATAAAAAGAGCTTTAATTTACTTTGTGTGTGTGTGTGTGTGTGTGTGTGTGTGCTTTTGTTTTCCATACTCTTATCCATCTAACAACTTCCTTAAAGAAGTGACATGATTTTGGTGGGAAGACAACAACACAAGCATCAGTAAGTATTAGTGAGAATTTAATGAAATTCTATTATACAAACACACGCAGATAAAAAAAAACCCAAAAAACATGATTAAATTAAATTAAATACTAGCATATTCATCATTCATAAATGTGAGCTGAGTAAAAGTCAAGTATAGTGTTAAATAATCCTTTTTTATTTATTGTCTTCCAATAATGGATTGTTGTAATGTATGTATATGTTGTCATCCACAGTGTTTTCTATGTGTGTGTGTGTGTGTGTGTGTGTGTGGAAAGGGAGGCGTGCTGTGGGGGAATTCAGTGAAGGTTGCAATGAAGCGGGCCACAGTCTGTGAGCTCTGGGGGACAGCTTTGTATCACCCGTTCATCCCTCTATCCCTCCACCGCTTCATTCCTCCATCCATCTATTTCTTCACTCCTTCCCCCAAACCCCTGTCTCAAACACCCGGACAGTCATTTACCCTGTCTTATGATGTCGTCACACTATGTTAGTGGAGGCTGGCTAGCTGCCTCACCCCTCATCTCATACACACACACACACACACTGTCCCCAAATCCTTACTGACCTGCTCTTCCTACCATACAGACACACACACATGCAGATACACACTTTCAGAGTGGTCAGTGCGCAAGCAAGAGCTGCTGACGCAGGATCGCCACGGTAACAAGCTTACCTGCGGATAATCTTCTCAAAGAAATTTCAAGGGAGACGAAAAGGAGGCAGTGTGAGAGCGAGAGAGGAGGAGAGAGATAGATAGAGAATGGAGGGGGGTGGAAGGAGGGGGGATGGAGTGGAGAAGGAGAGAAACTAAGTTAAGTTTTCTGAGTCAGTGACTTGCTGCACCAAGCAGTTTCGATTCTGACAGCCAGCTTACCCTGGTGGTCAAGCATTTTCCGATGCCCCTGCAGCCAAAGGAAAGGAAGCCGAGGGTTAGAATGGAGGCATGAATAGACATCATTAAACATACACTAAACTAAACCAATTTCTTTCCACCCAAGAATGGCCATTTCAGTGCGAGTGGAAGCAACTGCCCAAACTGTGCATTTAACTGACACATTAAGTAAGGGATAGTGTACATCCAGCCGGTTGTTATCGCAGAATAACCCTAGACAGGGTGATCAGGACCCGACGCGAAGCTGCCTATTACACGCCTGCTTGCCACATAAGTACATAATTAAACACAAAATATTGATTTGAGTTGAAATATTTAAACGCAAAGCTTCTGTGAAGAGCAAGCGGCTGAAACTAGACGCACATTTAAGGGAAACAGCGCAGTCATACCACGTATTGCACAACATTTCACCACATAAAAAATCATGGCGATAAAATATTTAAGATTACATTTTTGCAAATCGTACCAGTTTGTTTAGTTATCTTATAATTCATTACAGCGTACAAAACAATCGTAGCAAAATGGCAGCAGCTACATTTGTATGAAACGAGAGCGAGTCCGCAATACCAGGAAGACATCATTAAATAATTGTACACAATTTTGAATCAAGTTTTAATATTTTATTTGCTAAACAAATGCAACGCTTCCACCATGAAAAAAAAAAAACACGTCCTAGCAAGAGTACAGCGCTGACTCCAGTTACCCGGATGAGCCTGTGTTATCATCTTTGATCGGTTGTTATCGAGGGATAACATACCTCGGAATGTCGCGAATAACCAATCAGAATAAAATATTCCACAGATCCGTGTAATAAACCACTATAAATGCATCATAAAAGTTATGACTATGTGACAAAATGCTTATTTTCCTTTATTCTTTACTGTAAAAAAATAAAAAGTAAGAATAATACTACAAAATAAACCTTTGTGTAATTTAGTATATTACTTAATGTTTCTATTTGTGAAATTGACTTTTTATATATACTACATTTCAACTATTCTGAAGCTACTGAAAAACACTGAATAAAAACAAATCCGCATTCATATACTACAAATCTTAATCTTCCACTTAGGGTTAGGGTTGCAAATTTCATTCAGTAATTGAATCTCTCCAGAAGACTTGAAATATACTAGAAACATCCACATATAATTTTGAAGAGCTTTTTTAGCTTGAATAATTTTAAAAAAACCTAATTGTTTAAAAAACCTAATTTGAACATGCTCTTTTTATGCTCTCTTTTTCTCGCACACATAAACACACAGGGACCACTGATCAGCTTTTCTTTAATCAAACAGCAATTGTGAACTGCTTTTCAATCTCTGCATCATTTCCATTAGTGCTCGTAGCTCAATCAATAAATGCTGTGTACTCAAGCCCATCACTTTGAGTGTGTGTATGGTGGTGTATGTGTGTATGAGAGAAATAAAGACAGAAGGAGAGTGTCAGCATATCCAGATATTGGCCAACAGCATCATGTTAAAAGAAAACATTAAGATAACATTTTCGAAGTTTTTGGATAGTGTCTCAGTATTTACTCTGACTTGCTAAGGTCCTAAGGCTGTCTTCCCATCAAACTCTCACTAATCAGTATTCCTGCCAGTTAATTCATTAGCCAGTGAACTTAATTATGATAAAGTATTTAATTCAATTCCATTTACATGTGTAGCACTTTTCAGAATACATATTACACCCTATAGGAAAGGGGCATACAAACCACCCAGCGAGACAGTGGCAAGAAAAAAACGTATTATAGCACCTAGTTGTAATGAGTGCTTCCGTGAAATTTTTTTATTCATTTTAAAAGCTCTTGCCCTAACTGTTTTTTATTTTTGGACTGGTATTTCATCCAGAAGTGGCTACTTAAAGTTAAAACGCTAAAATGAGTAGTTTGTTTCTGATAAGCACACAGCCTTTTGCATTACAACATGTTAATTGATAGATTGTCGATTACTTGTGAATTATTGTGGTGCTTTTATCAGCTGTTTAAACTCTCAATCTGACGGCACCCATTCACTGCAGAGGATCCATTGCTGTGCTGCAAAATTTCTCCAAATCTGTTCCAATGATGAAACAAACTCATCTAAATCTTGGATGGCCTGAGGGTGAGTAAAATTTCAGCAAACTATTCCTTTAATGCTAATATTGACTAATTTGCTGTTCAATTAAATATAATGAATATAATGACTTGTAATAAAATAGAAGCCCATGGTATGGGAGCAATGCGGGCGGTGTATGACAGACAGGACAGGATAGTACTGTAGCTCAGCAGTCAAGTATGATCAGTAACAATTTGATTTAGGGAGGCAGGGAGAGTTTATTGAGCTGAAAAAGACTTATGATGAAATTAACATTAATCAGTGCAGGATGGAGGATCGCAGTGAGGAAGGGAATGGAGGAGAGAAAATGGAAGGATGGAGATGGATCGAATTATTCCTCTGACATGTGATGCATGACAAAGTGGAAAATGGCACATCTGATGGGTGAAGCTGAGGGTTAGTATAGCTGCGCTGACCCACAGACACATCACAGGCTTAAATCAAAGCTCAGTGGCTGATTGACATGAGATGCAGAGATTTTCTTTTTTTCTTTTTACATTTAGACATAAACCATGTATTTTGTTGCATTACTTAATTAAGTTGCCTTAACCTTAGGTACCTGACCTTTTTTATCTATCTTTTAATTATCTATCTGTCTCCTCTCTGTCCATCCTTTGTATTTTCTTTTGTATTCGGACTTTACAGTAGATTTACATCTCTTTTGTCTATTATCTTTACATGTCAAATTGAAACGAGTAATCGGACAATAAAGTGTCTATTATGGGGGAAATAGTTCTGAAATCTGTGTCTTTAGACATATTGATCGGAGGTAAATTCCCATAGAGATTTTCCTTGATATCTTTATCACTGCCAGTGTCAATGTGGTCACTCGTGGTCATGTCATCACGATCATCTCTGTCTTTCTCTTATTGGCATCATTAGTGTGACATCTGTCCAAATGGTTATCGCACAGATTGATTTCATCATTAATCTGAGAAAAGGAGCACGAGGTGGAACTAACCAAAGGCTAAATATCTATGGGGCCTCAAAGGAGACAGACAGAATCAACATATACATGTTTTAAATGTATATTGTCCAAAAAACTAAAACAGTTTTGCTTTTTTTACATTTAATATTGTTATATCCTGTTCTCTCGCACACTTTCCTGTTGAATATTTACTATTCAATATAACAGAGACAAAAAGCCAGTCAATACAGTACATAAAATACAATAAAAATATATATTTAAATACATTTTAATCGAAGTAAAATATACAATAAATATAGTTTTTATTTTATTATTATCATCTTTTTATCTTAATAATAATTGGTAATATTTTACTGTTATATTTGCAAACATTAGTTACCTACAGGCAAATTTAGTTATCTATATGAACTAAAAATTGAAAATGCATTTATTGATTTTGAACTTTTACTAATGTATCATTAAAATAAATTTAAAAAGTTATATCTACAGTATTAATATTTTTTTTTATTAATATACTATAGTAGATGACATGAATTAACAATAAACTAATATCATTTAATGTTAGTTAATTTTATATTATTTTATGATTTTTCTTTTATAGATTTTCAATTTTTTTAATTGATTTTTACAAGCAATTATATTTTACTGTTTATTTATTTATTTATTTTTAGAAATTTAGATTTTGTAAGTAAAAGATACAAGGAGAAAAGTAAAAGCCCTTTTTTCATATCTAATGATGCCAGAATAATCTTGCAGATCTTGTGATTCTGTACTGAATTTATAGTACATCAGCATATAAAGTGCAATATAAACACAGTCTTTCCCTAGACTGAAACAAAACTGTTGGCATGCTGTGGATTGGAACAGCAAAATGATTTCTCATTGCTCTGGCATAATGTATTAAAATGCTTGGGTGTGCAATAATTGAATATCTTTTAACATGCATATTTTGCAGTTGACTGTAAGGAATCTCCTTCGCATTCTGCTTCGTATAGGCCTATGAATGTAAAAAATAAATTGTTGTGCATCATGTCTATAAGGGTGTGAGTCAAAAAGGTGCATATGTGTGTGTGTGAGAGAGAGAGAGAGAGAGAGAGAGAGAGAGTCTGATCCCTAAGGCTCAGTCAGTGTAGATTTATTGGATGAACCCACAACATTGTGACAATATTTAGTCTGATGCTGTCAGGGTGCGATAATAGCGTTGGAGATACGCAGTGGGGATGATCTCTCTGGCCTCGAGTTACACTGAGTTTAGCTGCTCATGTCAGCTAGCACTGTCTGTTTGTGCTATCTTTTACTGAGAATAAACTGAAAGCAGTTCATTCATTCATGATACATAAAACACACCACTGCTTTCCATATCAAATCATCCATTTTCTTTGATGCTTGATAAATTATTTTTAAAGCAAGGATCCTGATAAGAATAAAAGACATCAGAAATTGTGTCTGTATGATTCTGTAATATTTGTTGTTTGATACTACCTTAAATACCTTTGAAATGAACTGCACTTCTTTCCAGAGTAATATAGACTCCATTAGGCATTGTGTTTCACACCGGGGGATCTTTGAGGAATGTGAGAGAAGCTAACCTTGGCCATGGCCTGATTTAATTAAAGTTGTTTTGTATTGAAACAAGCGGAGTGTGGTAAGTGTTATCAGCCGAACGCAGGGTGGTGGAACAGAGACATTAAATGGACTGCAAGTGCAGTGGGGCCAACACTGAATATCTACATCGATCCCACTCGCTACGCTCACAAACTCTAGACTTTATAATGCCACTGACTCTCCAAGAACTCCTTCTACACATATTTATGTTTTCAGAAGAAATCAACAAAAATGCATATTTTAAAGAGTGAAGCAATGGCACACTTTTTTATTTGAAGTGTGTGATTGTAAATGTACCTAATCCAGTTTAATGCAGTGACAACTACTGTATTCATAGATGGACGTATGGATGTTGTTACCTTTGTGGCTGGTGCCAACTTCTATAACCTGCTTGGAAATGATCATTATTTTTGAAATTCTGTTTTAATGCTACTATATGGTTCAAAAAATTACACACTTAACCTTTAAGATGATCCAGAAATACTTTTTTCCTTCTTCTTCTTTTTTTTTTTTTTTTTTTGTCTTTATACATCCATCCTTATAAAACCTTCTTTTCTGTAATTCACATCGCGGCTCACACTGTTTATATTTCTGAGGGGGAAAAAAAGACCAAAAACAACAAACAGAGAGAAATGTGATGAGTCAGCTAATGTATAACCTCATGAAATGTCTCCTCCCTCACACAGGCTCCTTGATAGACCTCTACTCTCCACTTCTCTTCCACTGTGTTTCCCATCCGAAAAAAAAAATATATATATACAAAAGCAGAGGCTGGGATATTTAATGGAAAACACTAATAATGTAAGTATTGATTAGCATAAAATATATTTTACATTCATGCAAAACATTATTGCACATATTATTGAAAATGTCATGTTTGAAGTATTTCATAGGATCTTTATTAGAAAAATGAATCTCGCTCTTTCTTGTGTCATTCACTCTCTCTCTCTCTTTTACAAGAAAAGGTATTTGTCTCTTGAGAACACTTTCAAACTGAGAACAGCATTAATTGGTCCCTCAGTTAATTAACAGAGACACAAATACGTCATTGCAGTGCATCCTGTTCTTTTCCTTTCCATTTCTTGCAAATAAACTGCACCTTCTGAAAGAATATTTAGGCATATGAAAGAGAATTTTTTTTTTTTTTTTTTTTTTACAGAACTATGAATGATCAACCAATATTATAACTTGTATAGTTTGATTTGTATTAACTTCCTATTTAAATATACATTTTTAAACATTATTTCTATTGTTTTGTATTGTTTTGCTACATGGGGACCAGCAAATGATTCTTCAAAATATCTTCTTTTGTGCTCAGGAGAAAAAAAAAGAGAAAGAAAAAGAAAAAAGAAACACATTTTGGAAAAACATTTGGAAAAACTTAAGTGTGACTAAATAATGACAGAATTAAAATTTTTGGAGTGAACTATTCCTGTAATAGTCACCTTTTTGATTCGGTGATAATGCCCAAATTAGTAAATTGTTTACTTCATAATGAATCTGTCCATTTCATCCAGTTAGACCAACACAGATTTGGCATCAACAGGGAGGCAGTAACACATTAGTACTACATAATCAGACAATCATAGTGCTATGAAGTCACACACATCTTTTACATGTGCTGTTTCATCAGTTGAGCATAAAAAAGAAAATTCTGAAAGCTGACATCTGTACAATAATGTTTTATTTTGGCTTGATGTGATGTTCAGGTTTCATTCATCAATCAGTTAGAGACATTTAACACTCATCTCTGTTGCAAGGCCAGCCTACTGTAACTTCTCCATTTGTCATCTCATAGACAAACAATTATTATTCAGTATTGTACTGTATGAAATCTCCTAAGAGACCGTGTCTGCATTGAGGTCAATGGTAACACACACACACACACACACACACTTGGTTTATCGGATGCTGAGGTCAGCATATTTGATCATCCTTAAAGTGCATGGGTTCACTCAGCCCTATATATATGCAAATCCATCTCATTCTTCTGCTGCAGTTGTAAGCAACAATCTATGAGAACTATTGATTAACAGGGTGCTGCCTATTCAAGAACATGTGTGTTTGCTCATGTGCATGTTTGTTTTTACAAGTAGTAGAATTAATACATATATAATTAATCAAGATCATTTCCAAAATGTTCAAAAGGAACAGTGCAGTGTGTTTGAATAAGGTTGAGAGGTATCAGTATCAGTGGCCGTCTTGATGCTTGGTGCACTATAGGTGAGAGAGAGAGAGATATGGTGATTCAAAACTCTAGGATGAGGGCCAAACTGCTTTTGAATGATTCCAAAATTCTTTAAAGGATTCCTTTCTGCTCCTGCGCAGATGCACTGTAGATATATATGATTTATTTCTTTGTCCTTTTAATCTGCAGAGATAGAAGAAGTGTGTGGCTTTTGCCGGCTTGTCTCTGCTTGTTTAAGTGTGACCTCCACATAGGGTGACAATAGCCTTGTTATATTTCTCAAGTATGGGGCCCTCCAGAGGTTTATTTGTGCCCTCAAGCCTCAGTGTGTGCTTGTGTGCACGCATTTGTGCATGTGTGTATCTCTGTGTGTGGAGACATGCTTTCTCAGCACTGGAAATTTTCTCATGCAGAACCACAAGAAAACAAAGAAACATGCATAAATATACACTCTATGACACACACACACACACACTCCGCTACCGTACACATTCATGATGATCCTCTTTTAGATCATAGGTTGCTTCAAGGAGTAAAATTCAAAACGTTATTGTGGCAGCTGTTATGTATATTATTTGATTAATAGAAAGTTTAAAACAGCTTTTATTAGATAACATTTTTGTAACCGTAAATACCAATACTATCACTTTTTATCAATTTAATGAATGTTTTCTGAATAAAAGGAAAAGGAAGAAGTAATATTAGTTATTTTTTATCAAAGAATGCTGTAAATATTTATTTATATATTCATCATTAATTAATTCATTAATTCATTCGTTGTTTGTTAGCTTGCTTAATCGTGTGGCGATATATTCCATGATTACCAAGGCAAATAAAAAATGCAAGCAACTTTTTAATGGTTAGACATCTACGGAAGACCTTTGCTAACTAACCCTAAAGCTGCTATACTTCACCAAAATTGGACATAAGTAACTTTACCATAATAATAATCAAAGTGAGAGAGAGAGAGAGTCTGTATGTGTGTGTTCATGCCTGTGTTGGGGTCAAAGTGCAACAGGAACTAAAATCAAAACACCTACAGTAAATAAATCACACACTTTCACAAGAGTGGAAGCCCTGATAGACGGAGGAAAGAGAGGAGGAGATGGTTGTTTATGACCAGCTTGTCACATCCTCTCTCTCTGGGCCGATTGTGAAATTAAGTGGTGAGGAGCGGTGAAGAAGCCGAGGGGCCGTCAGATAACATTACTCACTCCCTGCATCACAATTAGTGCAAATGGTGCATTACAGGAAAATTATCATCAATATGATATTAGCAGATGCTCCCTAAACGAATCAGAGGGAAAACTGCTTATTCCTCTGTCTACCCGGATAACGAGAAGAATAAATGAAGACTTGAAAGAGAGAGGACTGACACATTCTGAAAGGGAGAGAGGATTTAATTTGTTCAGTGCATGGGAATGTTGTACACACAGATTTCTCAGTGTACACTGTCTGTCAATGTCTGCTGCATTAATAGACTTTTGTATCTTTATTAGTTTATTAATGTCATTCTACACATACACAAATAAATACATACAGCATCATCTGTTGTTATTTTAAAAGCTAATGTGTGCAATTCCGCTAGAGTGCCACTAGCATCACCAAATGGAACTGCAAAAAACTTTTTAAAAGATTATTTTCCCTGAATTTTCTTCCCATCAGCCATTGGTTGAGAAAAAAAAAAAAAGATAGCTCCGCCCCAACCTGACCCAACTGGGCAAAACTAACCAATGCATGGCTTACCGTTGACTTTGCTTAGTAAACTGATAAAAGTGAAAAGTATTTGTATTAGGGCCATCAAACTGATTAATCGTGATTAATCACATCCAAATTTATATGTATATACATTTATATGTATATAAAAATAAATGCATATGACATGTACAGTATATATTTAGGAAATATATGTAATATCTGTATTTATATATAATATAAATCATATATAAATGTGAATATATATACATACTGTGTGTGTACATACATAAACAAAGAAATAAATATATAAATGGTAACACTTTAGAATAAGGTTCCATTAGTTAATGTTAGTTAACTACTTTCGTTAGCATGAACTAAGCAAGAACAATCCTTCTACAGCATTTATAAGTCTTAGTTCATGTTAATTTCAACATTTACTAATGCATTATTTAAATCAAAAGTTGTGCTTGTTAACATTAGTTAATGCACTGTGAATTACCATGAACTAACAATGAATAACTGTATTTTCATTAACTAACATTAACGAAGATGAATAAATACAGTAATAAATGTATTATTCATTGTTTGTTCATGTTAATTAATACATTAAATAACATTAACTAATGGAACCTTATTCTAAAGTGTTACCATATAAATATATAAATATAAATATCCAAACTTCTATTTTGGATGTGATTAATCACGACTAATCGATTTGACAGCACTAATTTCTATGAAAATTTTTTAAAAAAAATTATACATGCACTTCAGGTTTAAAGGTATAGTTCATCTAAAAATTAAAATTCTGGCATTTAAATTTTCTAATTTACTCACCCATATGACATTCAAACCTGAATATTATTTTATAATACAGTGTTTTTGTCCATGCAGTGGAAATCAATGGTAACTAAAACTTTGACAACTATTTAACAACTAAAACTGTTTGGTTACCAACATTCCTTGAAATATTTTCTATTGTGTTCCATTAACGGAAGTAAGTCACACCCATTTTGCGCGACATAAGGGTGAGTAATTTCGTTTTTTTTTTACCATTATTTTTGGGTCAGCTGTCACTTTGAATGCTGTGAGCACTAATGTTTATATAAAGTGTGCTTCTTAAACACTTGTAATGGTAACTTGGGTTTCTATATTATCATGAAACAGCAGTTATATAAGATATAAGAAGCTCTGGACTCCCCCAAGCAAACACAAGTATCAGTGTGTTTTTCCTCTTAATTGCTTTAACTGCTTGTAACTTAGGAAATAATGTTTAAACTGTGGAAAATTAAATCTCCCATATGACAAAGCAAGCACTATTATACAAAGGAAGGGGCCCATTTTGTTAATGGTTCCATGCAAGTATTGGCCATCTTGCCCAATAATGTTCGCCGTACATCTCAGTTCATTTGTTTACCGCAGAGTCAGCAGAATAAAGATGGGAAATAATAACATGGGGGTCTCTAAATATGGAAAAGAGAGTGAGGAACAGAGAGAGAAAGAGAGAGAGAGAGAGAGAGAGAGAGAGGGAGAGAGAGAGATGGGGAGGGGATGTGTTTTGACAAAATAAAAGGTATGGTGCAGAAATTTGAATTTGTATTATGGTCTTCAGGCTTTGGCATCAGGCCAACGAACTGAATTACTCACATTTTGAACCTCCATTTTCTGGTACACAAAACACTTTTTGAAAGTATTGGAGGTGTTACTCTAGAAATTTTGTAAATATGCAGTTTGAATTTGACTTATACTGCTTTTGGCAGAGAACTGCCGATTATCTATTAACTCTGTTTATCGCTGCCTTTCAAACAGCTGACTCATCAGTTTTGCTATTACTAGGGATATATATATATATAAATATATATATATATATATATATATATATATATATATATATATATATATATATATATATATATATATATATATATATATATATATATATATATATATATATATATATACACACACACACACACACACACACACATTTGTATTTCTTCTGGTCCAAATGTCACTAAGTTGATTGGTGGTAATGGAGGGAGTTTATGTCTGCCATGTTTATGTATGCTTTTAGTGTATTCCCACGTGGGACACACGTTTTTTACATAAAGGAACAAAAATAAAAAGGATTGATTGATAAGGAGATGCGATGTACCTTCGGCGTAGAAGGGACGATGTATGAAATAATGCATAGGTGGTGGTCCTATGGGTGCTGTAGAGCAGCAGCTTTAGAGCGGGGATATCAGTTTGTGAGTGTGAGTGTGCTCTAAGGCAGGTTGAGGCCTGGCTGGCCAGGAGAGGCCTGTTCATTTCACAGCTGTAGTGGGATTATGTGGAGTCAGGGTGGAGGGGGTAAGCCTGGCCCTTTTATCTCATTCAAACATGCTGCTAATTCAGCAGCACGCGGCTGGCACCGCGACTAGCACGCTAATCACCGCATCACTTTCCCAGCAGTGAATAAACCTCCATTCTAATCCCCAATCAACCACACTGACACCCGTTTACACACTCCCGACACACCGGGAAACGGACAGAGAGAGAGAGAGAGAGAGAGAGAGAGAGAGAGAGAGAGAGAGAGAGCGAGGGAGCAAGAGAGCGAGAGCGTGAGGAGCAGAGAAGCAAAGGAGGCAGCAGCCTGGGCAATGCAACAAAAAAAAGAAACAAAGAAGAAAGGAATATTAGAAAGAGAGATAGTTATTCATTATTGTTTTGTACTGTACATTTAGGATTAAAAATCAATAAATACAAATCTAAAATCACATTTTACATCTTAAAATTGTGTTGACATTTTCAATTTAGATGTTAAAAAATTTGTTTATAGCATTCATAAGGTTAAACTTATATATTTGTAACACTTTACCAATTTGTTAACATTAGTTAACATGAACTAACAATGAAAAATATTGTACTATTACATCCTTGAAATCAAAAGTTGTATCTGTTAATATCAGTGTGGAGGAGAGCTGAAATAAACTAACAATGAATGAACAGTTATGTTTTTATAAACTAACCTTAAGAGCGACTAATAAATACTTAAATATATTGCTCTTTGTTAGTTAACGCATGAACTAATGATAATGAATATGACTTTGTATATTTATATATAATAAAATTAATCTTATTTTATTTTAACCCTATTTGAGGGTGTTTAACACTCACCTGTGGTTTATTTATGTTTTCCAGGTATTGAATCCTTTCACAGCCAGGTACCCACACAGAAATGCACACTGTAATGGAGAAGCAAAGAGTTTTTTCCTTTTTTTTAACCGGTACAGTATATCACCCACAATTCCCAATGGGTTCAAGAAGGTTAAGGATGAGTGCTTCAGTGTTTGTGTGCACCGTATTGTGTAGTGTAATTCGTGAGATTAGTTGGAGCCAAATGCAAATGTTTACTGTGTGGTTTTAGCAATGGTGGATGTAAGTGGAAAGGTTATTTATATATATATATATATATATATACTTTCAGTGATCATAAGTCAAAGATAAGCAAAGAGGGCCGTGAAAGTCAACCATGAAGAGTGTCATGATAATATACTAACATCTCAACTAGACATAAATGTTCTAACATGAGCCATGGTCTTTTTAAATGATGTGTCTGCAGGGCAGATACAGACGCAGTGTCAATGATATGAAAAAGTGATGAGATATTGATATAGCTATCAACGCTACATTTCAAAACTTGCCATCTCATCAAATGCACATCTATGATATTAAACATAAGCTTCTTAGGAGTGAATATAGAATTACACAGAGAGAGAGAGAGAGAGAGAGAGAGAGAAAGAGAGGTAGAGAAATAGAGAAATAGAGAAAGTGTTTCAGTGTATTCGTTTGTCTACACACTTCAGATAAAGGAATTAATTTTATCCCATATTCTTTGAAACTCTGACGGCTAATCATTTTAGAGTTGATTACACAAACAGACTCAATGGATGAAAAGGACAACTATTAATATTATTATTATTGTTGTTGTACCAGTGTAATTGTTATTTTTCACAAGAAAAATAGTTTAACAATAAATATAAGCTAGCATTTTTTTTTTAATACCAAGAAAAGAAGACATTTTGCTGGTAAACAGGGAATTTAAACTAGCATGCATGCATGCCCGCAAAAAAAAAAAAAAAAAAAAAAAAAAAAAAAAAACAAGAGGCCATCCAAAAAACAAACAAACAACAACAAAATACGACTGTTTAATAGATTGTACAAAATATAATAGTCAAAGTAAATGACTAAAAATGAAAGTAATTAATGAAGACCAACACACACACACACACACACACACGTATTACACACACACACACACACATATGCATATATATATATATATATATATATATGTATATTTGTGAACAGTTTGCAAAAGGCAACCAAAATATATATTGGTTATGTTTACATTTACATTTACATTTTTTATTCATTTAGCAGACACTTTTTTTCAAAACAACTTACAGATGGGGACAGTGGAAGCAATCAAAAACAACAAAAAGAGCAATAATATATAAGTGCTATAACAAGTCTCAGTTAGGTTAACACAGTACACGTAGCTTGGGATTTTAAATAATAATTGGATTTTAAATAATATATATATATTGCCTTTTGCAACCTGTTTACAAACAGTGGTATCCCGGCTCTGTTGTATGAGTGAAGGATGATGAACATCCAGCCTAGAGGGTCATAAAGTACAGCCATCACTGCAAAATAAACCCCCAACAGGGCGATCAAGACCCCAACACCACACAGAGGGGTCTTGTTTCATTCTAAAGGGTGATTATATTACATGGCTTCTCACCAAATCTGTAAACAAATGGATATTAAATATTAATTTGAGTTGAAATATTAATTATTCATTAATTGAAAAGTTATTTTTAATTAATAAGTGATGAGAATCATGAAAGTAGACATGGGAAATTGGTTGCCGGAGAAAGTCAGTTATAGATTAGCGGTCGTATTTGAGTGCTACAGTTGACCAAAATCAAGTATTCATAACAGCTGTGAAATAATAAACAAGGATAAGAAGACATAAAAGAAATGGGTGCACACACATTTGTTTTCTGTCATTATAAAGACTTTATATTGTTTTCGTTGACTTAGTATATGATATTTTACCCAAATGTTGATATTTATGAGTTAACTTAATTGATAAATGACTGATAATAATGCTTTCTCACTTCATATTCATTATAATTTTTTTTTTCTTTACTTTATGTTATACATTATGTTATACAATTTAAGGCACTTTCATTCTGTGGACCAGTGGCTGGTCTTCATATTGTAATTAATTTAGTCCCCACAGTGAAAGCAAAACCTGATTCTCACACAAATACTCACTACTATGAGGGGTTTTGTGGAATAGGTGACTGGGAGAGAAAATAATTGCCATTCCCCTTTGGTTTGTGTATTACAGAACTGAACAATGCACCCAGATTTCCATACCTCATCCATAATTACCCTTGGGGCGGATACAACATGGAAGAAGAAAGAAAGAGAACAAGGGAGAGAAAACAAGAAACAGAGAGTTTATGCATTTATTGTGATTATATGTGTGTAGAGGATTTAACCTGTCCCACAGAAGGTTTGGATCTCTCCCATAGATCGTTATTAGTATTCAGAGACACTAAGGGCCCTATCTTGCACCCATCGCAATTGACTTTGTACACCGACGCATGTGTCATTCCTATTTTGCACCCGCGCAAAGCGCGCTTTTCCCTCCACAGAAGCACGTCGCTAAACTAGTGAATGAACTTGCGCTCCCTGGGCGGTTCAGCGCAAAAAAGGAGGCGTGTTCCGGCGCAAACAATCCCTGGTGCTATTTTGCTGTTCCATTAAACAATTGCGCCACTGACCAGAAAAAACCTAGTCTAAAGTCAGTGGCGCGTTGCGCGTTGTTCATTATGCTATTTTAAGGGCGCATGCTTGACCATAATGTATAGCGTGCACAACGCGCATACACTTTGCTCATGTAATCTACACAGATGCAACAGTTATTTTTGCAAATCATAAACTGTTACACTAAAAAAAAATATTAACACATGAGATGACGGAAATCATTGTGGTGTGCCACGAAGATGTGAAAAAATAGGCATAAATCTAGCTTACAAATTATTCAGGCTAATTGTAGTAATTAAGGATCAGACCTGTTTGCCCAATAGTGGCAAGACATATAGGCTATGTAAGGACATCTGACAAATATGTTTGTCCGTCAAGAACCAGGAAAAAAATCGATGAAACAATTGTGGCTATTTCCTCCCACGCCTGTTTAACCGACGCTATTTTGGGTGGGTTTCTCCCATCCCCATACAACACAACTTCTCTGTCTTTCACTGCTCTTACAAGAACATCAGTCTCCTCGGCTGTGAACGCTCCTGGCATGCGCCTGGTAAATACGCCATAATAATAGCAATCCATAATGGAACTTGCGCACCTGCTTTTAAAGGGAATGTTGGATGACGCTCTGATTGGTTTATTTCACGTTACGCCCAAACCACACCTATGAATAATGAAGCTACTTCAGACCAACCCACTTTAGATTTGCGCCGGGCGCAAGAGCCATTTATCCCGCCGGGAAAATAGCAACAGCGCCGAGACCCGCCCACAAAGTTACTTGCGCTTCGCGCTTTGACACTTGCGTTTCAGATCGTTAAAATAGGGCCCTAAGTGTGTTTGCGTGTTCGTATGTGTGTACATACTTGTTGATGCAGGTACATGCTATTTGTTTTTTGCACATATATCCATCTACGACAATCACTAATCATAACAATTTTGTCTCGTACCTTTAAACATTAAAATGCATAATTTTTCACAGTGCTGCTGCAGGGATTCATTTGCATTAATGTTGCAAATTAACACACACAAGTCAGAATAGAATCAGTGTGACACTCTGTTAAGTGTGGGCCCATGGGAGAAAAAATCTAAATAGTGCATATGATTTTATTCATGGCATAAACTCTTGGTGAAAAGGGGGGGATTTATTCATAAAAGTTGTATGCCTATTATGAAACATAACTGCATTATTTTATACACAAAAAGCAGAAATGGTAAGGATTTGTAAAGGTCCTTAAAGAAAACATGATAATGTTAATCTGTATAACGACCCCAGTTTAAAACATTCAGCCCCGAGACACATTACATTGACTGATAGAGTGAATGATTACTACATCTGCAGGGGGTGCAGACTTCCTGCTGTGTGTGGGTGTCTGCGCTTACAGTTTCTTTGCATACCAGCAAGAACTGTATTAAACAGTCATCTTTTGTTGTTTTGAAAGCAGACTAGCAGGTTGATGAGTTTTCCTGAATTGCATAATACTGTTCAATGTCCTGGACGATCTCTGAAGTCCCATTTAGCCACTTGTTAGCAGCCACACACACACACAAATCACAAGGTGGTGTTACTGATGTATTTATGACATAGAATAAAATGTGAAAATATAATGAGCTTGTGTCAACCACAGACATCATTTCAGGCATGTAAAAAAAAAAAAAAATGGTATTTTAAATGACACACGTCACCTTCAATCAGAAATATATCTATTGTTATGCACTTGTTACCCTTTAAACTTACCCTTACCCGTTCTTTCTGTCTTTGTCTGTCTTTCTGGGGGCTCTAGCCAAACTCCAGGCCAGAGTCTGAACATTAAAGCGTCCGTGAACATCTGCCACATCTGCCACTTCTTTAAACTCAACCTCTTTTTCCATCTCCTCCACAGATCCCAATGAAACGGTATCATCTCTCCCCTCTCCTCATCCATCTCACAGCTCTCTATCCCTCTTAGCAAAGCTTTCTCAATCTCTCCTTGACTACTTTGAAGCTCACCTGCCCTACATCCTGTTACTATAAGAAGTGAGGGTTTGATTGTGTACGTAGGTCTGTGCGCTCTCAGAGTCTTTATACTATACTCGCCGATAAATGCAGTTTGGGAACTTTGAGAAAAACACAGGAAACCCACACCTAGGAGAGTAGATGAGACATAGGACGAACAAACAAAAAAAGGAGGGAGAGAGGAAAGCAAAGAGGGAGTACAGTAGGGTATGAGTTAAAGTTTGTGGTCAGCAGCACCACGGGCATCATAAATCAGATTTCCCACAATCCCTGTGGAGGAGCCCTGTGCTCGGCCTGCCGCAGACACGCTCAGTGGGGCGCGGCACATCGATTGGCGTCGCCACTGTGATGATGAGTGCTGCGGGGTCTGGGGGTGAGGGGGGATAGCGTGCGTGTGTGTGTGTGTGTGTGTGTGTGTGTGCGAGGTGGCGGTGAGGTCTACTTGCTCATGAAGAAGTCTACCTCAGCACCTGCCCCGAAAAACAGCGAGTTGGACCTGCGCGAATGTGCAGAGTCTGGGCCTATTTCCTCTCAGATCAGCATTCACCTTCTGTCTCTCATGCACACATTCAGGAAAAACAAACAATAGCATGCTGACACACACACACACACACACACACATACAGATATATATTTACATATTCATCACAAACACAGCTGAATAGTTGAACAGTTGCTCATAACTCAACAAACTCAACAACTCTGTCCACTAATAAATGTCTCATGCTTAGATTTTTATTGTCACCTCATTGTTGCATTTTAATGCAAGTTTTGAACTGAAAGAATTTTTAAAGTGACTCTCTGTAAGCTGTTTGAAGTTACTGAAAGACACAGACTCTTTCCACATGTTTGGACCTGTTTGGGTGTGTTTACTACAAAAGTTAAAGAACAGCATTTATTTAAATTTACTAAGTCCTAAAAGATTTGCACCTGCAGATCTTCACAGAATTTAGAGTTGAAACAGAATTAAACTGAAAGCCCAGTCAAACACAAAGTTCTGTGTCCCTTGCTCTAAATAGATTTCCCTCTCTGCTCTTCATTACAAAAAATAACCATGGTTTTACTACAAAATAAATAACCATGGTATTTGTAGGAAACACTGTGGTTCTACAAATGGTAATCAATACGCCAAAAAACATGTTACATTTTTACTATAATAAAACAATGGTTAATTTACTTACCTGCATTTTGATATTTTAATAATTTTTAAATAAATTAGTAGATTTTGCTCCAAAGTATGTTTCTGCCTCAGAGTAAAACATGCTAAAAGTCACATTATGATATACAGTATACATAAGCATTTATAATAGAAAAAGTCAGATTGTGTTTTGTAAGATATAAAGTCACAATTGAGAGAAATAGTTGCAGTTACATTGAATAAAGTATAATTATTAGAACAAGGTTGCAGTTGTAAGATAAGAAGTTAAAAATGTGAGGAAATAAATATGCAATTGCACTAAAGATGCAATTATGAGGAATGAAGTAACAATAGTGAAATATAAATGACAGTTTTGAGAAATCGAGTCAGAATTTTGATAAAGTCCCAATTATATGATATAAAATCACAGTTGTGAGATATAAAGTGCAGCTCTAGGCTTGTTTTTATTTGATTATTTTAATCATTGTATATCACAAACTTTTCCACCAAAACACAGACACAGAAAAGTAGTTGTATTTAAAAGCTGTCATGACACGTCTGTCTGTCTAAAAGTTAAGATAAACCCAAAGCTCTTATTATGAGTTTGCCGATGATTTCCATCTTGAACTTCTTGTGTGTTGTGGAAAGTTTTGTGAGTCTTCCCTTATTGGCAGGCTGCAAAGTGAAATGCCCGTCCACACACCTTTTCTCTCTCTCTCTCTCTCTCTCTCTCCCTTTTCCCTTTCATAAATTTCATTAAGAAAGAAATCACATTACACTATTTCTCCGGACCTGCTTCCAGGGGTTAACCACTTTGCTTAGCAATGTAAATTCTCAGCTTAGTCAGGGCCATTCTCCACAGCCTGGCTGCTTCGATGCAGCCCGCGCCGAATTAAGCGATATCTATGTAAATTTGTATGTGTGAGAGAGTGTGTGTGTGTCCTGGAGATGGACATGGGGTGTGTGGAATGTGTAAACCCATTCTCCTGGATTACTGAATTTGTGTGCATGTGTGTGTGTTGGGCTCATCTCACTATATGCACATAGGATGAGCACGTTATGTTAACCCTATCTGCTGGATTATCCGGATGGTGTGAGTGTGTGAGAGTGAGACAGAGTCAAGCACTTCAGAATGGAGAAAAGGAGGTTAAAGGGGAACTTATCGTCTTTGTGCAGAAGATAGACTTCCACAGGCTGGTCTCTCCTTCTGCCCCACCAATGAAGAAATTGACACTTCGTCTAAGAGCGGGAAAACACCAGCCTGAACCTGTCGACAGCTTGACCACCTACACACTCACAAACACACAATAAACACACAAAAGAGTTTTTGTCAAAGTCCTATAAAATAAAATTAGTTTTGTGTCCATGTAAAAATATAATTTTATATTTTAAACACTTAAAATGTCCTATTTCTCCTGTAAATAAAACCTGGTTCAAAATAAAATATTAATTTCTAACCTTTATAATCTAGCTTCCGGTTTCAATATAAAACAAAAGACAGGAATGTGTCCTGTATATATAAAAAATAAACAAATTATTACACCCTTAAAATTATGTATTTAAATAAATTAATTTCCAAATAGATAAATAAAAAAGAAAGTATAATTAACTTGCTGAATATAATTTCTGAATATCAGATAAACGCACTTGGATGAAGCTGCAAAACATTAAAGAATATTTGGAACACATTTTGCACGACAGGTTAACTTTAATTCTGACAGAAAATAAAAACAAAAAAAGTTTAATTTATTGAATATGATTTCACAATTCTTGCAGCATCAAAATGGTTTCCTGGCTAAATTAATAGTTTTTTTTTTTTTTTTTTTTTGAAAAACGTAGTTAACATTAGTCAATGCATTCACTAAAATAAACTATGAATTGAAATAAACTAACAATGAGCAATTTAATTGTTACCTTCTTGATATGGTTAGATTGAACAACTGTTAATTGTTCATGTCAGCTCAGGTCCAATTAATATTAACTATGATTAATAAATGCTTTAGAAT
The DNA here is from genome assembly GCF_023724105.1 of Carassius gibelio. NCBI lineage: Eukaryota > Metazoa > Chordata > Actinopteri > Cypriniformes > Cyprinidae > Carassius > Carassius gibelio. The sequence continues at coordinate 12,278,021 of NC_068401.1, read as the reverse complement.
TATTTTTCATTATTAATTTGTGTTAACTAACATAATTACCTAAAGTTAAAAAAAACTTTATTTTAAATCATTACCAATTATTGTACAATATGAATAACACCCTCACATTTGCCTGTCCAGTCAGGAACAACAACTACAATGGACTTTTAATTTCTTCCTGTAGTTCAAAGGTCAAGATGAAGATCCATGGCTGTGTATAAGCACCTCATGGAGTTCAACAGCACTACGATTTATCTTCCTACTGAAGCAAATAGTCCCGAGGCCTCCAGAGTTTAACTGCTACACTCTCTATCTATCCGTCCATCCATTTGTTTGCTTGCTTACTTACCCTGCAGTCTATCATTGACACTGGTGAATAATAGTTCGCTTCTTTGGTCAATGGCACAGTTTGCTGTTAAACTGGAAGGTCAACCAAAGGTGAGTGGGTCATGAAAGAAGGCAGCCTGTCTATTTTAAACTCTTGAGTGGACAGGGAACTGCTCATATCTCAGATCATTGTCCTCTAGCCGTTCTGTAGATGTGGAACTTGACCTGTTAGGGGACTGATGGACCAGGGTAAAGTGTGCAAGGCTGCCGCTGTTCTACCTGTAATCCATTTCTGAACTGGTTTGTCCTCTGCACTTGTTCAATCATTTCCTGATTGATTCTGATCTTGATCAATCCTTGGATAGACAGATGGCCCCTGCTTCACTCTTTAGTCTATACTCTGCCACCACACACACAGTCAAACACACACCACGGCCCCTGTCCCAAACCCTGATCTATAATGTCGCTTCCTCTATGGCTGAAGGCAAATGAGGCAAAGGGTCAAGACAGGAGGCATTTATTGATTTAGCACTCCTGTTGTTCACACACAAGCGCACACGCGCGCACACACGCACACACACACACACACACACACACACACACGTTAGTTTTTGTGAAAAGTGGGGACATCCCATAGGCGTAATGGTTTTTATACTATACAAACTGTATATTCTATTGGCCTTCACCAACCCTACCCCTAAACCTAACCCTCACAGGAAACTTTGTGCATTTTTACTTTCTCAAAAAAAAAAAAAAAAAAAAAAAAACTCATTCTATATGATTTATAAGCGTTTTGAAAAATGGGGACATGGGTTATGTCGTCATAAGTTACCCCTCCTTGTAATACCTGTGTCATACCCATGTCATTATACAGATGTATAGGAAGGAACTTGTCCAGAGGGTTGTTCTAAGACTAAACGCTAAAATTTAGTGCTGTTGTCACGAATACGAACCCCGTGAGTCCCTCCAGAGGCCAGCAGAGGGCACCATCGCCCGAATACTGACACCTACAGGCATCCAAACACTCACTTACACTGATACTCACTACATTACCCAACAGCCCCGCACCTTGGACTGATCACCGGCCAGGTGTTCCATATCAGAGACTGCCATATAAGCCAGACCTTTGCGTCACCTCATTGCGAAGTCTTGTTTCTGCCACGGCTAACATTTCTGAGCGTTCTACCCTGTCTTGCTTTCCTAGTTGCCAACCCTTGTTGTTTATCGATCCTAGAACCTTTGCTGCCTACCTTTGAACCCAGATTGTTATACGGACTGTGATACTTGCTGGTTACCCCGACCCACTGCTTGGTATTGACTACGATTCTGATATCTCTATTATACTGTGTTTGCTGATCCTGACCCTTCGCCTGTACGACTACGAGTGTTCTAATAAAAGCTTGCAAATGGATCCCATGTCGAGTCAGTCATCGTTACAGAAGACTTCGCCAGGACAAGATCCAGCAGCCTATGAACATCTCTGCACCAACCTGGCAGCTCAGGCAAGTCAGATCGCTGCTAATCAGCAACAGTTAAATCATCTTACCGCCGTCACGGAGGAATTGGTGAAGGCTATTCAGAATCTCCATAGTCCTGTTGTCACGACACCCGCGCCACAAGCGGCCGCCATTGCACATGCGGTTCCCACGCCCTCTCAGATTAACCCACGACTGGCTTTTCCTGAGAAATTCGACGGTGACCCTAACAAATGTAAAGGCTTCTTACTACAATGTTCGCTGTTTGTGGAACAACAACCCATGCTCTATTCCACTGACAACAGTAAGGTTGCCTTTGTTTGCTCGTTATTAACCGGAAGGGCTCTTGACTGGATTACCGCTGTATGGCGCACGGATGGATCATCCTTCTCCTCCTTCAACGATTTCCTCACACGCTTCCGTGAGGTTTTCGATCATCCCAAGGAGGGAAAGAGTGCTGGCGAACGCTTGCTAGAGCTCTCTCAGGGGAGATCTTCAGCTGCTGAGTATGCTATGAACTTCCGCACATTGGCAGCACAAACGACCTGGGTGAGTGACACCTTAAAAGTTCTGTTTCGAAAGGGTTTAAGTCATGAATTACAAGCTGAACTAGCATGTCGAGATGAGGGGAGAAGTTTGAACGATTTCATCGAGTTGACGATAGCAATTGACAATCTGCAGCGTTCACGTAAACCTCGCTCTCATGTCAGTACTGTCATTAAAGCAGCTCAGTCTGTCGAGGACTCTGAACCCATGCAAGTTAATACCTATCATCTCTCATCTGAGGAGAAGAATCGCCGCTTGGCAAATCGTCTATGTCTGTATTGCGGATCCCCTGGTCATCAACGAGCCAACTGTCCTTCACGTCCCTCATCTGTCTCATCCAAATTGGTGAGTGAATCCTTACACTCTCTCCATCCAGTAAACTGTGTGTTTGTACCCCTGAAGCTAACCATTAACAACGTTCAAGTGACCACATTTGCTTTACTGGACTCTGGAGCGGCTGGGAATTTCATGTCAGCTGAGTTTGCAAGAACAAACAACGTATCATTAATACCCTGTGCTAACTCTCTGTCTGTAGCTACCATAGATGGTCGTCCCCTGGGAACTGGTATCATCACTCACCTTACACAAAGTCTATCCGTCACAGCCGGTTTACTGCACCAGGAGGTCATTCAGTTCTACGTTCTGCCCACGTCCAATACACCCATAATTCTGGGACTACCATGGCTGAGACTGCACGATCCGCTAGTATCATGGAGGGAAGGTCAGATATTAAAGTGGAGCACTAAATGTCAAACAAAATGCCTATCTACCATTTCTCCTCTTCCAGTGCGCTCGTTGGCGATTAACAAGGAGTCATTCGAGGTTCCCAACCTACCAGCGGAATATCACGACCTCAAGGCAGCTTTCAGCAAAACCCAAGCAAACACCTTACCACCTCATCGACCCCATGACTGTGCTGTTGATCTTCTACCAGGTCACAATCCACCCAAGGGTCGTGTGTTCCCACTGTCACTCCCAGAAACCGAAGCCATGACTAAATACATCAGGGAGGAGTTGGAGAAAGGCTTCATACGTCCTTCCACTTCCCCTGCATCCGCTGGTTTCTTCTTCGTCAAAAAGAAGGACGGCAGTTTAAGACCCTGCATTGATTACCGTGGTCTCAACGAGATCACGGTGAAGTACCGTTATCCCCTTCCTCTGGTTCCAGCTGCATTAGAACAACTTCGCACAGCTCAATACTACACCAAGCTTGACTTACGCTGTGCTTACAACCTGATTCGCATCAGAGAGGGTGACGAGTGGAAGACGGCCTTTTCTACAACCAACGGTCACTATGAATACCGGGTTATGCCGTTTGGACTGGTCAATAGTCCGTCCATCTTCCAGGCGTTCATTAATGATGTCTTCAGGGACATGCTGAACAAGTTTGTTGTGGTCTACATTGACGATATTCTCATCTACTCCAACACCCTACAGGATCATATTCAACACGTCAGAACTGTACTACAGCGCCTCATCGAACATCAACTGTACGCCAAAGCCGAGAAGTGTGAGTTTCACACCACTTCCACTACCTTCCTGGGTTATGTCATCAGTCCGGGGGGAGTTGCTATGGACGACAGTAAGGTCTCTGCTGTACTCAAGTGGCCAGAGCCTCAGACTCTCAAGGAGCTACAACGGTTCCTGGGATTCGCCAATTTCTACAGACGCTTTATCAGAAATTTCAGTACAGTCGTCAGTCCTCTCACTTCCATGATCAAAAGAGGTACCCATCGTCTCACCTGGGCCGAAGCCTCCCGTCAAGCCTTTAAGGAATTAAAGGAACGCTTTGTCACCGCTCCTATCCTGCATCACCCTGACCCCTCTCTTCCCTTCTTAGTCGAAGTTGACGCTTCCAATACTGGCATTGGGGCCGTTCTCTCACAACGACCAGGCCCTCAGGAGAGACTTCATCCCTGTGCTTTCTACTCACGCAAGCTCAACCCAGCGGAGAGAAATTATGATGTGGGTGATAGAGAACTGTTAGCCATGAAGGCAGCGTTTGAAGAGTGGAGACATTGGCTCGAAGGGGCTATTCATCCTTTCACCGTCTTTACGGATCATAAAAATCTGGAATACCTACGCTCCGCCAAGAGACTCAACCCACGCCAAGCCAGATGGTCCTTGTTCTTCTCCCGGTTCCAGTTCAATGTCACTTATCGCCCAGGTTCCAAGAATACTAAAGCCGATGCTTTGTCACGTATCCATGATGACGACCCTTCCATCTCAGTCCCCGAACGCATATTGCCCTTCCATGTGGTGGTTGCTCCCATCCAGTGGGATATCATGACTCTTATTGAACAACACAATTCACAAGAAGCACCACCAGCCGCCTGTCCACCGGATAAAACCTACGTACCTGCCCCTCACCGTGATCAGGTCCTGAGTCATATTCACTGTCTTCCTGCCTCTGGTCACCCCGGCATCACAGCCACACTCCATCTCCTCAAGAACCGCTTCTGGTGGGAGACCATTAACCCCGACACTATTAAATTCATTCAGAACTGTCAGACGTGTAACATGCACAAAACCCCTCGTCAACTGCCAGCTGGACTCCTTCAACCTCTTCCTATCCCTCAACGACCCTGGTCACACCTTGCCATAGACTTCATCACAGACTTACCCCTATCCCAGGGTAACACGGTCATACTCACGATCATCGATCGATTCTCCAAGGCTTGTCGCCTCATACCTCTACCCAAACTCCCTACTGCTCTTCAGACCGCCGAACTCCTGTGTAATTGGGTGTTCAGGTTTTACGGCATACCTGACGACATCGTTTCGGATAGAGGTCCTCAGTTCACCTCTCGTTTATGGAAGGATTTCTTTCAAGCCCTAGGGGTCAACGTAAGTCTCACGTCTGGCTATCACCCCGAAGCCAATGGTCAAGTGGAACGCCTCAACCAGGAGCTCACTCGGTTCCTCCGCTCCTACTGCAGCTCCCATCAAGAGGACTGGTCTCGTTTTCTCCTATGGGCCGAATATGCTCAGAACTCCCTGATCAAGCCTTCCACTGGAATCACCCCCTTCAAATGCGTTCTAGGGTACCAACCACCCATGTTTCCCTGGTCAGGTGAACCCACCAATGTTCCCGCTGTTACTGATTGGCTTCAACGAAGCGAGGACACATGGAATCAGGCCCACGTACATCTTCAACAAGCTGTACGGCGCCTGAAGGAACAGGCCGACCGTCGTCGACGCCCTGGACACACTTACCAACCTGGTCAATGGGTCTGGCTGTCCACCAGAGACCTTCGGATGAGATTGCCATGCCGAAAGCTAAGTCCTAGGTACGTGGGTCCATTCAAAATCACACAACAAATCACTCCTGTGTCATTCCGCCTTGCTTTGCCTGACACATATCGTATTTCTCCCACTTTCCACATGTCACTGCTCAAGCCCGCTGCTGCCCCTGAGGAGGAGGGTGAGGGGAGGTCCCGTGAGCAGAGTCCCCAACCGGTTCAGGTGGAGAGCGAGGAGACCTATCAGGTGCGAGAGCTGCTTGATTCAAGACGTCGGGGACGAGTTCTCCAATACTTGGTTGACTGGGAGGGGTACGGTCCAGAGGAACATTCCTGGGTCAATGCCGAGGACATTCTTGACCCCAACTTAACCACTGATTTCCATAGAGAACATCCAGAGAAACCGGCCCCTCGACCTCGAGGAAGACCCCGACGTCGCCCTCCACCTCACGCCAGGAGGCGTTCGCAGGGAGGGGGCTCTGTCACGAATACGAACCCCGTGAGTCCCTCCAGAGGCCAGCAGAGGGCACCATCGCCCGAATACTGACACCTACAGGCATCCAAACACTCACTTACACTGATACTCACTACATTACCCAACAGCCCCGCACCTTGGACTGATCACCGGCCAGGTGTTCCATATCAGAGACTGCCATATAAGCCAGACCTTTGCGTCACCTCATTGCGAAGTCTTGTTTCTGCCACGGCTAACATTTCTGAGCGTTCTACCCTGTCTTGCTTTCCTAGTTGCCAACCCTTGTTGTTTATCGATCCTAGAACCTTTGCTGCCTACCTTTGAACCCAGATTGTTATACGGACTGTGATACTTGCTGGTTACCCCGACCCACTGCTTGGTATTGACTACGATTCTGATATCTCTATTATACTGTGTTTGCTGATCCTGACCCTTCGCCTGTACGACTATGAGTGTTCTAATAAAAGCTTGCAAATGGATCCCATGTTGAGTCAGTCATCGTTACAGCTGTGTTGGCAGGAATGTCTGTGGGTGAGCAGCATAAATCCTTATAATGCAGTTTTATAATAGTTATAATCATATAGAACCAAACCTGAGACAAGCTATTTGGCCAACAAGGACCTTTGAGAGAACAAACCAAATCAATTACATAAATCACCTATAAATGTTTCTTGATTAATTACTTATTCACCCATATTTCCATTAAGGGATGGTGTGAAAGATGAAATATAGTGAACTATTGTCTGCTCTTGCTTTTCAACAAATAGATTTATAATGTGAATACGAGAATGCCTAAATATAACAAAGCAGCAGCTTGCGTCACAGATGATGGTTTCCAAACTCTTGCATTTGTGAAGGTGGAAGGGTGACTACAGATGTGCGATTTTATGTCTGGAACAGGTGTGATCCAGCAACAGCTTTCTGTATCTTTTCAGAGGCTGTAAATCCCTTAGTAGGAAAGAGCGGGAGAGAGAGAGACGGAAAGACTCTTTCCAGACTCTCCATGGATGACAAGAGCAGTGGAAATCCCTTCCACTCAAACTAAGAACCGGATGAGAACCAGATCAGGAAGGACCACTGTAGACCAAAGCCTTGGGATTCAAACCAGCAAACCCCAGACCCCAAAAAAAGTCCTGTCAATCACACTCACAGCACTATAGAGACGACAGACATGTGTGTGTGTGTGTGTGTGTGTGTGTGTATTGATAGAGAAGCCTAGAGATGGCACTGGAGAAGGCGAGTAAAGAAATAATGGCAGTAGTGCATGGGTATCCCCAAAAGAGCTTCTGAAAAGATCCATCAGACTTTTCTCACCAGCTTAAAGAGAGAGATACACAGTGAAGGGTGGGAGAGGGATCTATATGAAAGAGGAAAAGTTGACAGTTTTGTTTGTCAAACACAATTCTGATCTCACAGAAAACAAACAAAATAGCAGCCTATGGAACAAAATGACAATCAATCAATCAGTCACTCAATCAACCAATCAATCAATCAATCAAATAAATGTTATGAATGGTCTGTAAAGCTGGAGCACTGGACATATCAGTCCCACTCAAACATCTTATAATGACAATAGACAAGCATCTGTGTGTAGAGAGAACAGAGAATAAATAATAGATGAGGGCCAAAATCACACAGTGTGTTAAGCGAACCAGATGGAAGGAGAGAAAGACAGAGACAGAAAGAGAGATTTTATTACAAAATCGCAAATGTTTACAAAATGTTTTACATTTTTGACTCATCACATTTGTGCTTTCCTAGAATTACTGGATGTAGATGGTGTGGGTAGATGTGTTATAAAATATGGCTAATATGACAGTAACACGGTTTTGAGTCAGAAGATCAATTGGATATGGGCAATTTATTTAGGAGACAACTTAAATGTTGGTTTAAATTGTACAAAGAAATTTCCTGTATGTCAGTGTTTTTGTGTTCATACACACGTCTCTCTTTATTCTGTTTCCTCTTTATAATCACACTAATTAACATACAGCTAATAAATAACATCTAATTTAATTAAGAATGTAATTTAAATTTTATTTTTATTTTTTTGGTAAATGACAAAAAAAAAGTGTATGTGACTATGCAATAATGCGAAAACAAAATGAACAACAATTAGTAAACTAAACTGTAAGAAAATGAAAGTTTTTTAAAAGTTAAAAATATTAGTCTTTCTTTATTTTATCTCTCTTTCCATTCCCTAGGTGCCAGTTAGTGCATTTCTCACGTGTTGACATGCAATAGCCAGAGGCTTTAGAGAGCTCTGAAATGCCACTAGTGGGTTCCCACTTACCACTATGAAAAATTAATCACTCAGGCAAGCCACTTCTCTATGTATGTGTGTTTTTTTTTTTCAATAAAATGTTTCCTGTGATATTTGTTTTTTTCTAAGAGGATATGGGTCATGAGTTAAGCTTAAATCTGTAGTTTATTGAGTATTGTTGTAAGAGCTGTTGTAAAGCGTCTACAATTTAGACCAACTAGTTTTTAATCTCCTGGTCCGCATCAACATGAGATCTCATTAATATCAGCCCCAGCTAGTGAGCTAAATGAGGCACCTGTCAGAACTCAGCTCAACTGTCGTCTGCTTCTGACAGGCTGTAAATGTCTAGGATGACCACTTTAGGCCATTAGACTTAAGCACTGCGGTCCTGGAAGAATGTTCTGAACTTGATGGTCACTTGAGATTTGCCACTCTTGCACTTTCTTCCAAAGTGTTTTCCACATTTTCATTACTACTTTTTAACCCATTCAAATTTATGCTGGTTACTTTTGGGTGAAATCAAAAAGGAGGATTTTCTAGGACCATCAAGGAGCAGAGGGTGGATCTGAAGTAAAGCTTGAGGATCTTTACATATTAATGCCATAGTCCTGTCTGCACATTAAACTACACACTTGCACAACCTGTTTACATGCACCCACATGTATTATGAACAGACAATGTGCTCTCATTTTTCCTCTCATTTGCTCATACATAAATGCACATCCACATGCCATGGTGTTCCTGACCACCCCCCAAAAGGCACTGAGGTCCCACTTGACTGGCACTTCCTTCATCAGAAAAGACGGGTGCAGCCTATTGAAATACTTACTATCAATTATTTACCTTCCCTCTCTCCCTCTCTTCAATAACCAGGTTGGCTTTGAGTTTGATGGCCATTGCGTCCACGCTGAGGGCCACCTCGCTTAACGTCATCCCCCCTTGCCCTCACTCTTCCACATTTTCATTCATCCATCTCAATGCCACTCTATTAAGAAAGAGAGAGAGAGAAAAAAAGTCCGGCTGTCAAATGCTAAAACATGGCAAGTGGTCAAAGTCCAGAACGTCTTACTTTACTTCATATCCTCATCTACACTCATAACAGTCATGGATTTTCCACAGAGACTGGAGGGGACCTTGTGTTACCTCGTTGTGATGTTGTTCACTTAACAAACATGACAACAAAATTAAAACTAAATTAAAACATTTGAAGTAAAATTAAAATAAAGATGAATTAATATATATATATATATTAATATATATAATATATAATATATATATATATATATATATATATATATATATATATATATATATATATATATATATATATATATATATGTTATATATATATATATATATATATATATATATATATATATATATATATATATATATATATATAACAACAAAATTACAAAAAAAATTATACAGACATACTAAAATAACACTGGGAAGCAGCAACTCTGTGTTGTTAAATGCAACACTTTTTTATCTTGTAATAATTGGCTGATTAACTTTATAAGAAGCTGTATTACACAAAATTACAAAAAACTAGAAACCGCTTAAAAAAACAAAAAAACAAAACTAGACTTACACTAAAAATAAATAAATAAATAAACTGAAACAACTAAAACTGCTAAATCAACTAAATCGAAAAGACCCACTGAAAATAAAATGGAAATATAGCTATATTCTAAATGACTAACTGTTTAGTGAATATACTGCAATGGTTGAGACATCTTGTGCTATTCATGGACACAAATGCAAAGGCACCAGCACACACACACAACCACACAGATATTTATGCAGTATTTAATGTTGATTCCCACATCTGACTGCATTATAGACTTTAAAATAAGGTTTTTCTGAGGTTTTAAGCACACCCGAATAAATCTTTTTAGATGTCCTGAAATTCAAATTTCACATGATTTCTCCGTCGGCGCTCATGGGCCTGAAAACCTTCAGGAGGAAATATGTACATCACAGGATTAAGCTTGGAGGTCTTCCCCTCCATTATGCTTCTAAACACACACAACCATGCCTGTAGAAGCAGAAGATTATATCCAAATAACAAGAGCATGCTGTCTTGGCTTGCTAAAAGGATTTCAAGCATGTCTGGGAAAGAGGTAAAGCTGTGTGGCGTCAGTGACAAGAGTTTCTGTTGGAAGCTATCTCTAATAAAATGCCTTTGTTTTGCCTTCTTTATTGATCAAATTTCATTTATTTGTTTCTCAGCTCGGTTCTCGTAACATATCCCATATTGCCTCTCGCATTTACTGTTCAGAGAATGAGCTGCTAGACTTATCATGGTACACACACACACAGGGATTTGAGCTAGACTATAGTGGACACAGCACAGGATCAGCTGGTGACATTATTAACCAGCAGGGGCCATCAACACTGCTGCTCCTCTAGATTTCTGTAAGCCAGAGCATCAGAGCATATGTGTCAGGAGGGGTTGTTTGGGTTCGGGAGACACTGGGTGTGAACGGTTAATGCACAATAGCTTGATTAGAGTCAATATTATCAGAATTTCTTCACGTGACAAAAAGGTCACATTTAAAGATGCCTTATCATGTCTTCATAATCCATTCTAGCTGATGTTCTGCTTATTTTAAACCCATACTATCGAATCTGTAGAAAGTGTAATGAAAAATAAATTATAAAATGATATTCATTCATTTATTCTAAAGTGTGAGGAAACCATTTTTATTGTTTATTTCTAATCAATTTATAATTGTTTAAAGCTTATATAGGCCTATATATAAACTTAAGAAAAGATAAAGCTATTAAAACAACATGCTTTGGAATTTATAATGTATTTTAAAAACAGTAATGTATATGTATTTTTACACTTTATGTACACTGTAAAAAAAAAAAAAAAAATGTGTCATTCTTTTAAGTCTGCAGGGCCAAATGTACCCGACTGTAAACTGCTCTTCCAGAAACAGTGTGCGAGAATATACCAGATAGTGATTTCCAACAATGTGCAGTGACTGGTTCTCTTCCCCTCTCCTTCACTCTGAGTGTGTGAGTGGCAAGAGGATCAGAAGGGGCTAATGTAGAGGGACAGCGACGGCATTCCGAGTCTGCCCGGTGTCAGGGAGAATTAGCCCACAGTCACACAAACACTCCGACATCCCAGCTCACACACACTCACAGAGCCAATACACTCACAAATGAGCCTGTCACTCTACACAGGTCAAAGGTCAAAAGGAATTCTCCATCCTTTTTTCCTCATCCCTCACTCTCCTTTCCCCTGCAGTTGGATTTCTTGCTCTGTTTATCATGCTATGCTTCAATGCAGCATCATTAAACACATTTTAACTCCCCGAGGTGACATTATGAGTGTACTTTAAATCTCGCGGCTTTCCATTGTGATTGTTTATATGCATATGTTATTTGTGCATGCCTGTTCTTTTTATAATCACCTGAACCCTTTTAATCCTTCATAAACAGCTGACCAAAGTTGTTGTTGAATCCAGTCAGCTAGCACTTATAGTGCCTACTGGACGACTTGAAGAGAACGAAGAGTTTGATGAAGAGGATGTGGAGTTAGTTTATCTCTGGCCTCATTGGACATCTCAGCGTTTTGTTTCTCTAGTCAGCAGGTCCGAGTTGATGGGTTGAGTTTGTAGAGCTGTTGTTTTTAATTTTGCCTTCGTTAGGCCTTGTGTTAATTACCAATCTCATGGTCCACAGCCATGCGCTTGGTCTCTGCTCTCTAATGAGACGGAAATGAGACAAACAGCTGGGATTTATGGCTCGCTGGATGCTCACGCCATGAGAAAACTATACGTGCAAGACAGAAAAACAAACAATCACATATATACGATTCGCACATTGTGATTAATTATGCACAAATAGACGTTAATATGATTTGACTGTCCGTATGCAAATTAGAAAATGCACATCTAAAATATGTGTATGAAAGAAACCTAAGCAGATTAATACACAGCTGCATGAGGACACACAAGAGTGCCTACAGAGCAAAATCTACCCTTATTAATCTTAAACTAAGACTATTTAAAACAAAAAGGAGTGAAATAAACAAAACTTTTAGATATTTATTTTATATTATATTATATTTTTTTATACATATATATTAACCCCCCCCCCATATTGTGTTTTCATTTCCATCACCATACACTGTTGTTCAAATGTTAGGGTTATTTATTTATTTATTAATTTATTCATTTAAAATAATTAATTAATTTATTATAATAATGTTTATGTTTCTGACTGATCTTAAATTGTGTATTGGGTAGCTAAAGTTAAAAACTAATACAATTAACATTTCTACACTCTTTGCATAATTTTCTAAGTTACAGCTAAAAATATTAAAGTATTACAAACTTTATTATCTTATATTATAAGTAATAATTAAGTAATAATTAGGTATTTATTAAGCAATTATAATTATTGTGTCAGTAATAATTTTCTACATATAAAGAACATATATAAATAACAGGCATTTGGATAGTAGCAAATTTTTTAATGATGATCATAATTAATGATGATGATAATAATAATAATAATAATATATAATCTAATTTCATTTTATCTGTTTCTTTTGATATCAGGCACATTGAATGTTTAGGTTGGAAAAATGAAGGTGATCAAATGTGTCATAGCATAAAAACATTTATAATGTAAAATAAAAAGGTCTTCTTTTGAAATGTATATTCTTAAAAGCATCTTGGGAAAAAACCTGTATTACAGTTTCCACAAAATATATAGCAAAACTGATGGCTGTCTGAATGTTCACACAATGAGGAAACTCTTGTACACGCAGAACAGAAAACTAAACAATCGCATAAACAAACCATGCATTGTGATTTAAATGATTAGACTGTCCGTATGCAAATTAAAAAATGCACAATCCAAAATATTTGTATGAAAGGAACCTAAGCAGACTAATACACAGCTGCACGAAGACACACAAGAGTGCTTACAGAGCAAAACCCACCCAAGGGCCTGGCAGACGCACCCTCAGCCAGCATCGAACATGAGTTCTCCTCTCATTTGGACCTCCTCCCTCACTCATTCTTTCCATCAGCCTCAGGGGAACTCCACAATTAATGACCATGCTGATGACCGTCTCAGCGGGTGTGTGTGTGTGGAAGGGGTTGGGGTGCGGCCAAAGGGTGTGTGTGTGTGTGCGTGTATGTGAGTGTGAATCGCTGAGGGAGGCAGCTCATGGCTCAGGTGATCGGGAGGCATGTCTCGGTGGGCTGTGGGTAAAGACCCGACGCAGCGCTTTCAGGCCTGAGCTTCAGCACAAAGGTAGCTGTGTCTGCCTTCACCATCAGCAGCTTTCAGTGCAGCTCCAGACCCACAGTCCTGCCCGGAATGGACCTCTCCTGCAGCCTGTTCGGTGGACCAGAGCCCAGCAAACCACACAAAAAACCCTAGACAGAGGTGGACATAGTACAAGTACTCTGTTACTTGAGTGAAAGTACAGATTATGCTGGTCAAAATTAGTCCAAGTAAAAATTGGAAAGACAGATAAAAGTAAAAGTACTTAAGTACCAAAACTGTAGTCATTTATCTACATTTGAACCATCGTCAGATTTCGATCTTGTCATCCAAAGCAAATGTTAATCTCTAATATAAATGGAGTCACAGGCTGCACCAGTACCACAGACCACCAGCCGGTCAGATGTGCTTGCAGCAGCACCACAAACAGCACCTGTATCCTGTCCATGCATAACCCCTGCTTAAAATCATAAACTGCACTGCGTATGCCTGCAATCATTGACCTGCCCATCAGTCGCCCTGCAGTGGTGTTGCCCCTCTGAAACAAGAGGCTGCGTCTTTGTTGATTGTATGATGAAGGGAAGAAAGTCCGTCAACACAGTTCAAACAAACTGCTTGAGTCTAATTGGCCTGAGGCCTTCTGGTGCGTCTTTGCCTTTACTGTCCTCTCTTAAGACAATTCAAAGACATCTCCTCGCTTTTATCAGGCGCTATCAAAGAATTCATGGACTTCAGCACTTTACACCTCTGATTACATGTTTGTTTCCCTCCTACAGTGTGATGAGTGGATGTGTATTCAGCTAAATAACCTTGCTGACTCAAGGTCTGTCCAGTGAGAGTGAGGTGCATTCAGAAGTGGCTACTACGGACCACAGTTAATGAGACAGGTGTACTCGGAGGATTGACTGAGTTTAAAATATTACCATGTCCCGATCCATACCCTTCCATTCTAAACCAATCTACAAATTTGCTGCAATTCTCACCTGTTTCCTGCTAAATGGAATATGTTAGATAACCACTGTGAAAATACCTGACCACTACATTAATTCTCACAAATGGAGGATTCTTACTTACATTTCTTTATAATACAGATCCTCAGTGTCAATCCGGCAGTCATACAGAGTTCATTTTTCAGTGAATCTCCAAGGTGCTCCAGGGCTTCCTGTCCTCTGGCTGTTTCTACAGAGATGACAAGGAATGACAAACAGACAATGAGAGAGGGGTGCAGGGAGGGAAGCAACTAGACAACTAGACACAAGAGAATTTAAATATGTTCCATATTAAGTCAACACCGTTTAACGTACAGCACACACATAGTGTAAGTGTTATATAGTCATAACATGGGGTTAAAAGCCCTGTTAAATCAATTTTTTTTTTCTTGTCCATATGTAAGGAAAAAATGCAGTACTGGTGTTTATATATATAAATTAACACTTTATTCAGCAAAGATGCATCAAACTGTTTTCAAACTGACATTAAAGGCATTTGTAATGTTACAAAAGAGATCTACTGTATTTAAATAAATGCTGTTTTTTTTAACCTTTTGATGCACAAGCTATAAACAACCCCTTCTTAATACACAACATGGGTCTAAAATGATTATACATTTCCTATGTTATTTCATACTTTGCAATTTTTCATACTTTTACTTTTTTTATCAGTTTATTTCAGCATTCAATATTCCCTCATTCATACATTCCATGATCTATGAATATTCAAAATATATTTTTTTACAATAGACACAAATAAATATTTATGTCATTTTGTTGCTACATCAAGTTTAGACACATGGGCCAAAAATGACACATCTAGACAAGCATGATAAAATAAAAGAATAAAGACATTTTGTCAAAAATAATTATTTTGGCAGTTATTTAGACCAACATATTTAACACATAAAATATGTTTATGTGCCACTTATTTAACAGATAACACTGAAATTGAACTGTCTGTATTGCAACTGTAGTGAATGTGACTGAATAGATGAAAATAAAACTAACTACATAAAATCACGTGGGTACAGCACCATTTCAAATTGCCATCTTGGTGCTTACATGCCTCACAAATGACAACTACAGGTTTGTGCTTGTTGCACACAGGCCTGACACTGGGAACACCGGCTGCTGACTTGTCAGACTTTGGCAGCTGGGCACTTTTTCCTCTTCGATTGACCCTCCTGCCTGTTGTATACCTGTTGCCGGGTGGTGGCTGTGTTTTGTTTATTATCCCACATCTTCCCATTACCTTTGTATTATGGCTTTGAAGGTGGGGTGTGTCTTCCAAACACCTCTTCATATGTGGCATTACAAGCACTTTGACCTGCTCCTTGATAAATAGTCGTCATGCATTGTTCACACCAGCCGTGTAATCAGGGGGCGGGCATGATTTCACCAAGTACAAAATGTTCCTGGATCAACATCCTTGTTGACCCTGGAACGACATTCCAATCAACCAATCAGAATTGAGATATAACGTTTCAGGAAATATCTGTTTTATGTTTACAATCAGGGTAAGGTGCTTCTACTCTTTTGTTAATCAGCTATCATTTTTCACTGATTTTAAGAAAGGGTAGGGATTGGGTTAAGTTTATATTTTTGGACAATAATGTTGATCCAGGATCATCAAAAGATCTTGATCTGTTTATCTAGAATGTCTGGGATCAGCCATACTAACACTATAGATAAAGAGTGCACAGCAAGTAGTTGATCATGTATACTGTATACTGATTTTATATAGTTGCTGTAAGACAGAAACCTTGTATGTCCAAAACCATATGTCACATACAGTATTGTTCAAAATAATAGCAGTACAATGTGACTAACCAGAATAATCAAGGTTTTTCGTATATTTTTGTATTGCTACGTGGCAAACAAGTTACCAGTAGGTTCAGTAGATTCTCAGAAAACAAATGAGACCCAGCATTCATGATATGCACGCTCTTAAGGCTGTGCAATTGGGCAATTAGTTGAATTAGTTGAAAGGGGTGTGTTCAAAAAAATAGCAGTGTGGCATTCAATCACTGAGGTCATCAATTTTGTGAAGAAACAGGTGTGAATCAGGTGGCCCCTATTTAAGGATGAAGCCAACACTTGTTGAACATGCATTTGAAAGCTGAGGAAAATGGGTCGTTCAAGACATTGTTCAGAAGAACAGCGTACTTTGATTAAAAAGTTGATTAGATAGGGGAAAACCTATAAAGAGGTGCAAAAAATGATAGGCTGTTCAGCTAAAATGATCTCCAATGCCTTAAAATGGAGAGCAAAACCAGAGAGACGTGGAAGAAAACGGAAGACAACCATCAAAATGGATAGAAGAATAACCAGAATGGCAAAGGCTCAGCCAATGATCACCTCCAGGATGATCAAAGACAGTCTGGAGTTACCTGTAAGTACTGTGACAGTTAGAAGACGTCTGTGTGAAGCTAATCTATTTTCAAGAATCCCCCGCAAAGTCCCTCTGTTAAAAAAAAGGCATGTGCAGAAGAGGTTACAATTTGCCAAAGAACACATCAGCTGGCCTAAAGAGAAATGGAGGAACATTTTGTGGACTGATGAGAGTAAAATTGTTCTTTTTGGGTCCAAGGGCCACAGGCAGTTTGTGAGACGACCCCCAAACTCTGAATTCAAGCCACAGTACACAGTGAAGACAGTGAAGCATGGAGGTGCAAGCATCATGATATGGGCATGTTTCTCCTACTATGGTGTTGGGCCTATTTATCGCATACCAGGGATCATGGATCAGTTTGCATATGTTAAAATACTTGAAGAGGTCATGTTGGGGCGGCAGTGGCTCAGTGGTTCATGTAGGTTGTCTACAAACCGGAAGGTTGGTGGTTCAATCCCCGGCTCCACCTGACCAAGTGTCGAGGTGTCCTTGAGCAAGACACCTAACCCCAGCTGCTCCCGACGAGCTGGATGGCGCCTTGTATGGCAGACACCGCCGTCGGTGTGTGAATGTGTGTGTGAATGGGTGAATGTGAGGCAAATTGTAAAGCGCTTTGGATGGCCATGTGGTCTGTTGAAAGCGCTATATAAATGCAGTCCATGCAGTCCATTTACCATGTTGCCCTATGCTGAAGAGGACATGCCCTTGAAATGGTTGTTTCAACAAGACAATGACCCAAAACACACTAGTAAACGGGCAAAGTCTTGGTTCCAAACCAACAAAATTAATGTTATGGAGTGGCCAGCCCAATCTCCAGACCTTAATCCAATTGAGAACTTGCTGTTTCTGAAGCAAAACCAAGAAATGTGAATGAATTGTGGAATGTTGTTAAAGAATCATGGAGTGGAATAACAGCTGAGAGGTGCCACAAGTTGGTTGACTCCATGCCACACAAATGTCAAGCAGTTTAAAAAACTGTGGTCATACAACTAAATATTAGTTTAGTGATTCACAGGATTGCTAAATCCCAGAAAAAAAAAATGTTTGTACAAAATAGTTTTGAGTTTGTACAGTCAAAGGTAGACACTGCTATTTTTTTGAACACACCCCTTTCAACTAATTGCCCAATTGCACAGCCTTAAGAGCGTGCATATCATGAATGCTGGGTCTTGTTTGTTTTCTGACAATCTACTGAACCTACTGGTAACTTGTTTGCCACGTAGCAATAAAAAATATACTAAAAACCTTGATTATTCTGGTTAGTCATATTGTACTGCTATTATTTTGAACAATACTGTATGTTAAAATAGAAAGAAAATATTTTCAATTGTACTGATATTTTACAGTATTACTTTTTCCCTGTATTTTTTATCAAATAAATACAGCCTTGGTGAGCTTTAGAGATTTCTTTCAAATATACAGTATATAACATACCAACTCCAAACTTTAGTAGTGCAGAACTTTAAAATACTTTCACAAAATTTCTGAAAACCCTTAAGGATTAAAACAAACGAGAGAAAAAAAAAACAACGAAAAACATTCTGCTGAAAAAATAGTGGTGGTGGTGTTCTTGATTTGGAGAAAATAAACTTTAGGCTGCATTTAGCTCGTGCATTATACCATATATGTGTGAAAAAAGACATTCAGAACAGAAGAATCCTATTTTAGGGAATTCTTTCCTCTTCTCTGTCCCTTCAGTGCGCAGAGATGAATGAAACATTTGGCCCCAGACTCATAAAATGGCTTATATATTCATTTCTTTACTGACATGATTTATGAACTTCTAACACCACTGATTTATTGAGGGTTCTTTGTCATCTCACAACTGCAATGAGTGATGAGACTGTGATGTTATCATTAATATTATCACTACAAGAATTATTAATATTTTCTTTTCTTTTAGAAAATCTAAAAAGATCCTAGCTATTTTACATTAAGTTTACAAACATTTCCTTTAACCTTAAATACAACGCAACACATGATTCAAACTATGGGCAGATTACTAAAGCAGAAATTCCCACACAGTAATCTACATTTCATAGATTCTCACTCCTTCACTCACCAAAAGCAAACAATGAAAAAGAGAACAAATTAATAAAGCACTTCATATTACACCAAGAGCTTTCAAAAGATATTAAACAGTCAGATCAACTGCTGTCATGAGATTTAAGCAAAACATATCTGACATGTTTTGAAATTACTTTGCATCTACTGTATCACAAGTGACTTAATCAAATTCCATGTTCTGATTACGCTTATTATGGATCAGAGAAACAATCATTATTAGCTGATAGTCATCCAGAGTTAAAAGGATTGCGACCTTCCTGTCAGGGCTAATTATAGCTTATAAGCATAATGAATGCTTGTGGATTGTTCTAAGTGTAACTATTAATATTAATGGATGGCCAGTCTTGCCGACAAGCACTTTTCTATAAAATGTTTTATGATGAGTTAAATATGTTTACATATGCTCGCCTCAGGGGCATTATCTGACTGAGCAAATGGATTTTTGAGGACAAAGGGTGAAGTGCTGCATCAGCGTATCCTTGGTGGTTTGTATGGGCTGGAAAAAAAGTTTAATGATTATTATTATTATTATATACATGTATTATTTTAGTATGTTAATTAATTTGTTCATATAACCACATATGTCAAGAAATATATGTTTATTTTCCAATACAAGAATTTGTTTCTGCATTAATTAAATTAAAACAATTTTTGCACAAATTATTATGAAAGCAATAATATTGTAGAAGTACATAACTCCAGCAAAATACTGAACATCTCATCACAATCACCACTAAAGGCTACATCGTCTATCCCCTAGCACAACCTTTGACCCCGTGACCTTCTGACACGGATTCCTCTGACCTTCTCTTCACCTCAGTCAACAGACATAACGCTGAGCACAAGACAGTTACGTCTCAGTGCTAGAGAACACGGGCCAAGGTTTCGATATGCTCAAAACCCATTTTACTCATGTCAATTGAAGTTTATTATAACAAGAGAGAGAACCAGGCAGAAAAAAGCTAAAATGAAGGACAGGAACAGAAAAGGAAGGAATAAATAATTCACTAAACGACCACCGTGATTCAGTCTCTTTCCATTTCTTTCTCTTGGCGGGGGTGGGTGTGTGGTGTTAGGTGTTGTTAATGAATTGTATTCACAAGTGCACTGGGGACATGTTGTTGTGCTCATTATTGGAGGCAGGAAAGAAGTTAATTGTTCAGTGGCTTCTGGTGAGTTAATACTCCAGTGTCTGATAAATAAAAATGAACGATGCATTATAATCTGCTCTGTCATACAAAAATTACAAAACCAGAACTTCAAAGAATTTCAAGCTCTTATACCTCAGAGAAAAAAAAAGTTTAAATAATCTTTTAAAATATATTTATTTACTACAACTACTACTACTACTACTAATAATAATAATATAATTACTATTATTACATTTGTAATGTTTTATATTTAGCTCAATGTAGAATACATGTGTATGTAAATATATGTAATATGTTAATGTCTCTATGTGTGACCCTGGACCACAAAACCTAAGTAGCATGGGTATATTTGTAGCAATAGCCAAAAACACACTGTATGGCTCAAAATGATTGATTTGTCTTTTAGGCCAAAAATCATTAGGATATTAAGTTAAGATCATCTTCCATGAATATATTTTGTACATTTACTACCGTAAATATATAAAAACTTACATTTTAGATTAGTAATATGCATTGCTAAGAAGAACTTCATTTGGACAACTTTAAAGGTGATTTTCTCAATCATTTTTATTATTGTACCCTCAGATTCCAGATTTTCAAATAGTTGAACAGCCAAATATTGCTCTATCCTAACAAAACATACATTAATGGAAAGCTTATTTATTCAGTTGTCAGATGATGTATAAAACTCCATTTAAAAAACATTGACCCTGATGACTGGTTTTGTGGTCCAGGGTCACATATCATGCCATACTGTATGATCACGCACAAATTGTATACAGTAGAAATACAGTCAAGAAAATTAGCAAAAAAAAAAAAGCTATAATATTTATTATGGGGTCCTGTTTTCAGAACTTTGACGTAAAAGGGGTTTTATGATACAATTTACATCTTTCCTTTCTCTTTGGAGAGTTAGAAGCTCTTGGTGCATAAAGTAGATCTGTAAAGTCTTAAATCCAAAGAGATATTCTTTATAAAGTTCAAGAGTCAACCACTCCTGCCTTAAACGGCTTATTCTAACAGATGTGGGAAGATTTACATAACGCTGCCCAAATGTTCACGCAACGAAATAAGGCATAACTTTTTTTCTTGCTGTTGCTGCTGGTGTCATATTGTGGAGACGCTGTGTTTGGCCTTCCAAAAGAGTACACAACTACTAATCAATGATTAAGTTCAGAACAGTTCATCCCAAATATTCAGATGTGTGCAGTGCATTTTATGGAGAGCTGTTTCCTGATCCTGGGATAGTGGAGTATAATGCCGGCTGTTCTGATTTACAGTCTTTAAGTACGTTTTCAGTTTAAAAGGATTTGCCACTGATTATTCAAACACAAGTTTTGAGCAGAGTAGCACTTCTCATTGTATAAGTGATTATAATCAGTAATTATGTCCCCACTGGATGCTACAAATGCCTTGTTTGTAATTGGTTTTATTGGTTTTGTTTCGTCGCACCGGAGTTCTGACAGTATGTGTTAACCTGTCAGATTTTGCAACCTCCAGTTAAAACAGCATAATTTGGAAGCAAAATCCTTTATTAACATGTGCAGAGCAGGTGGACACGAGGACTGGAATTGAGAACCGCTGACCTACCCCAACCCTAAACCTACACTTACAGTAGGATAAATACAGTACTGGTAGCATAATATGATAACTAGCATTATTTGTTAGGGAGACGCCATCACAGTATGGTAAGGGGTGTAACATTTTCATTACACACTGAAGGTATTCGGCCAGTCACAAAGCACGGGATAGCTGGCCAATCAGAGCGCACCTCGCTTTTCAGAATGATGAGCTTTGTTAAAATCTACGCGTTTCAGAAAAGCGGGGCACAGAGGAGAAACAATAATGTACAGTATGTGGAAAATAATGTTTTTTGTTGTTGTTGTTGTTGTTTGTTTGTTTTTTAACCTTAAACAGCATAAACTAATTAAAATAAACTAAATACACAAAATTATGTTCTTTTTAGGAACATCATATGACCCCTTTAATATTAATCAAGCTAAAGGCATCCTCATTTCTTATCACATCTATCTCACACCTTTTTCATGTGTCCTAAACATGTGTGCGAATCCATGCCACAGGGGTTACATTCAACTCCAGAGGGGTGTGAAACATTGCAACAGTAACTGCACACCATCCCTGAATCTCTCGACCCCTTACTGGGTGTTCTAACGGAGTCCCACAACAAGGTTACACCTCCCGTCACACTTTAGCAGGAGTATGCACATGTACACGCAGCAGTTAATAGATTCTTAAATATACACAATTAATATTTTATGCATAGTTGTGTGACCTGCTCAGTGACTACAGAAGGACTTATGGTCCCACTTAACCTTAAATTAAATTAAATTAAATTAAATTAAATTAAATTAAATTAAATTAAATTAAATTAAATTAAATTAAATTACTATGCACTTACATAAACAAACAGTACAATGTACTTATTGTGTTCATATTGTATTGCAAAACATGGATACACTTTATTTTAAGGTGTCCTTGTTACAGTGTATCTATACATTCAAGTACATAATATGAATTAACTACATGTACATACTATAGGGTTACTTGCATGTAATTATGCATAATTCATTGTAATTATTATAGCAAGTAGATGTTAAATGAGTAACAAGGGCACCTTAAAATAAAGTGCTGCACTTTTGCTGCTATTGAGGTGGGATACAGGTAAGGTTAGGGACGGGTTTTGGTGGTATGGGTAGGTTTAAGGGATAAGGTGTAAGGGATGGACCAACAGAGTAATTATAAATGTAATCACAGAAATTAATTACATATGTAATTACGTCCAGGTATTTCAGAAATAAAACTACATTGTAAAAAAGTATGTACACAAGAAGTGCATAGTATCAAATGACTAATTTAAAGTAGTTAAGGACTTATACTGTGTATTTAAAATCATACAAACAAAACATGCTGATCATATCACCTAAAACTGCTTAATCCTGATTAAACTTAAGATTCTGGAAAACATTCAGAATAACAAGATAATTATTATTATTTTATGAATAATGTTACATCAAATAATGCTACTACTAATACTATAATAATAAAATAGTATTATTACAAACAACAACAAAATAATTAATTTTAAATTGTTTTATTGAATAATGATGAATGTAATAGTTACTACTACTTTTACAGAAAACGAAATTAAACAGTGTTAATTAATCTATACAAGTAATTATTTAAATACTAATGACTTTAAGATTATTGTGAAACTAAGCTATTACTGCATTATATGCTCCGTTCTACATCTCCATCAAGCTTAATTTTTATACTGTTCTCATAAATCCATCATGACTTTATTAATGTCAAGTCCAGCTGTATTTTTTTTTCTGCACCGGAAACATGATCATCCAATTTTAATAGACCTGAAGATGCTCGTGTTTTGGACAGGTGCCTCACGAAGCAAATCATGTCATAGTACATGTTCCTGTGGTTTCCAAACAAGGTTCCACTTAAAGATCACACATGCTTTCCTCTGCCATGATCTGTGTGTCTCACTTCCCTCTCTGTCTCTTTCCTTTTCTTTTCACAGCACACTTGCTCCTGCTGTACTGCTTGCTCCCACTACTAAGTGTGTGGACTTTGATTAAATATTTACAAGTCCACAGTGAAGAATAGTCTCACCCCCAACATGTACATGGACACACACTTAAAGGCTTGTCGTGGAAATGTGAGGTTGTAGAGGGCTCTTCCTTTCAGCCATTGACGATGTTAGAAACCAAATACATTTTAGAATATTTTAAAACAGATTTTTTTTTCACAATATTACTGCTTTTAGTGTATTTTATATTAAATAAATGCAGCATTTGTGAGCATAAGGGGCTTTTTTATTTTATCTTTTTTTTTTTTTACTTACTATAGCGACTGTTAAATCAATGCCAAAAAATTAACAAGTTTACAACAACGGCGTAACTTGTTGATATTTGTTGTTGCTAGGCAGCATGTGAGTGAGAAAGTGTGTCCATCTGTTCTGACTTCAGTGGCACAGCTGGTCCACTTCTCTCACTTTCTCACAGTGACAAGCGAGGGCTCGCTCCCTGGCGACTGTTTACACGCATGTCACATCTGTAGCCTCTGAATCTCAGCTCATTCATTGCATGGCACAGCTCTCACAGTAGAAATAGGACAATATTGGTCAAATGTGTGGTGGGCATCTGTTATCCGGACCACCATTTATACTGTGTATTTATCTATCCATCATTCCCCCACTTTCAGCCATCAATCACCCTTAGCATAAAGCATTTATGTTGCTGTTTTCCACCGATCTAATAATCAGTCTGATTACTTTTTCATTTTAATTCATTCAATGAGGTCTAATTTTGGGGGTATATGTCAAAACTACACTAGAATTCAACATTTCTATTTCTTTCTAACATTGTTCTGACAAGCCAGAGTCCCAGTGTTCCTGAGGGACAGTGAAGATTTATCCGACTCATCAGAGCCACCCGGTTCCCCATCTTCAGGCGTGAATGCATCGGGTCCAGGGGAATTTCCCCAGACAGGTTTGATGAATATCTGTATTCCCCCTCAAATTGTAGACTGGGAGTTTCTCCAAAGTGTTTTTGGGTGGAAATGCAAGAGGTGTACTCAAGAACACCGTGACACGTTGACTTTGCTTTGGCTCTGCTTTTTTGTTTTTTTCCAGACAGCCATTTTTCTGCAGATATGAAGTTCTTTAAGGATATACAGTAATTATATATAATATTATTTACTTCGTCATTGTTTCTTTTTTGCCTTATTTGAAGTTGAATTAAATCTGTTAATTTAAACACACTGTAGCCCTCAATCACAATATAGATTTCTCACAGCACCCTCTGACAAACTTGGGTGAAATGAATAAAGCACCATTTCATGATACTGAATTTGCCCAAGGTTATAGACTTCAGTCATTAATATGAAGTATAGCAAGCAATAAAATAGATAGCATAACATCACCAATTTGATCGTACGGTACAAATGATGGTGCAAGGATTAGCTAATATGTGACCTGATGTGTGAAAGCACATGCGATTGCTTGGCATCCGCCCTTAAATGTTAATAAAGGTGGCATGCATATTTCATTGATGTAAACAGAAGCAGGTGAGGCTGGGCCGAGGAGTGATTTATTTATAAGGGTCTGACTTGTAAAGGTGGGGTTTACAGGGGGCTGTCCTGTTTGTATATGCACATGTGTGTGTTTATGTCAGCTTGGGTGCAAGTGTCAGTTTGTTGGTGTCTGAGCGGAGTCTTGGCTCCCGGAGGCATGCTAAGGATGCACAACACTCACAGCTCCACAGTTTACTCAAACACAATCACGCTACGTAAACAACAGTACTACAGAGTGTGTATGTGTGTATATGCGTGATTCCTCTGGGAATGTGCGATTTGATAAGAAAATAGGCAATTTTCTCTTTTCAGAAGAAGCCACAAAAGACTGCTTTTCATTGAGAACAGTCCCACAGGAGCAGCAGCCCTCCTCCATCACATGCTTCACAAGCTCGATCATGTTGCCATGAATACTTTCACCCATTTAAAATGGTCTCAGACAAGACAGGTAGGTAAATTGTCTGCTCAGATGGATAAGAAATCAATTGTGAAACGCCAAGGCAAGTTCATGTACTTGACAGCTTCGGAAAAGCTTGACTTTCAGATGTAGGAGAGAACAAATGGGGGTGAGAGCAATCAAAAAGACAGAAAATGTAGGATTTATGAAAGAATAAGGATGGATGAGCACAGAGTTATTTAATATTTCATTTAACTTAATATAACTCAATTTAATTTAATTTAATTTAACGCACCTAAAAATTTTAATTTTGTGATCACTTTCTAGTAACAGCTACTGATAGTCAATGACTTCCATCAATTGTCTTCAAAATATCTATTTTTTTGTTTGTGTGTCCAACAGAAGAAATAAGCTCATTTAGGATGAAATTACTTTTCATTTTCACTTTTCATCTCTTTAATATTTTATATATATATATATATATATATATATATATATATTGCAATAACAGTTAGAGTTAAACCATTTGATTTTTTTTATTCTTTTTTAATTAAACATGATTTCTTTTCAAATTATTTTCTTATTTTTTAGCACTACCCAAGCTCAAGGGCTAAAAGAACAATACTGCAGAAATCAGAATATTAATAAATAAATAAATAAATAAATACATTTACATAACTTTTTTTAAGGGCAATGTCAAGGTGTCCTTGTTACACGTTACATGTCCTTACTATTATAATAACAATAAATTATGCATAATTATATGCAGTAACTCTATGCCAACCACTATTCCTATCCCTAACCATGTAACAAGTACATGTAGTTAATTAATATTATGCACTACTTAAAAGTATATTTACACTGTAACAAGGACACCTTAAAATAAATTGTGACCAAAAAAACGTTTCTAAACATTAATGTATCTAAAATATATTATTTACAGATTTTAAATACCAAATAGTCCACGCTTAACATTCTGTTGGATATAAGTAACATTGTCAACTACCAGTATTAGTATTAATAGAAAGTATTTGTAGATTGTCTGCTTAATATCTGCTAAAACTTTATTTTCATGGTCCTACATTCTAACCGACAGTCTATCTAATAGTTAAATTCCTACTAATACTCAAATGGGAATTAGTTGACATGTAGTTGCAAGGTTTTAGTTAGAATGTCTAAAGTTGATGATTGAAATGAAATATAACCAAAAGGATTAAAAGATTCATGTTACCATGAATATATTCATCCGATTAAAGTGGCCTCAGATAAGACAGGTATAAACTGTCTGCTCCAAAGGATAAGGGGGTAGAGCAAACAAGAGCGAAAACAAGAGGAAAACTCAGGATTTATGAAAGAAAAAAGGATGGATAAGCATGGAGGAGTTCTTGGGTGGGAGTTCCAAATGTTAATGGCTTAAATTAGGGTCACCGCAACAGGAAATCGCAGACGACTGGGGTGTCATAATTCATCATAGCCGTGCTCAGTAATGCAGTGTAGGAATAGGATATGCAGGAAAGTCAGCCTTTCTTCCACCATGACCTCATACTGCCAATGCGTCTTACCACAAGACATACTCTCCGCCATTTAGACCTGAGAGATGATTTGTCAGTCTCTCTCGCACGCTGGTGCTAATACACCTCCTTCTGTCTCTATGTGCCAGTTTCTTGTCATTTGTGCGACTATTCTTACCACAATTTCTGTTTTCTTTCTCCCTCCATCTACAACCTTTTGGTGGGAGGTAAGCTGAGTGCGCAGTCTTTAGCTGAAAACTTTCTGCCCCGTTTTGCTCTCTTCTGTATTATTAGGGCCTATAAAGTGGAACAAGGGTAAACTAGGACATGAACTGGAGGCTTTTCCAATGATACGAGGAACTATACATTTTTTATACTAAACATTGTAATTGATTTGGAGTTTCTTCCATTATATGCATCTTTTTAGCTTGTTAGAGGCACTTTCTGTGTCGCATTATGGAGCATTTGGCCGCGATATCCTATAAATCTGTCAGTATGTTCTTAAAAATAGATTGAAGGAGAGAATGCCAACAACTTTTCTCGCTTCATTGACAAGATTACTGAAACAAAAACAATTGAGGGTCTTAAAGGGACATAAACACAGGCAGATAATGCAGTGCATAACGTGTGGCAGTTTGTCAGGGTGTGTTAGAGAGGACCCTCAGGGCTGCAGTATACAACAGAGACAGCCAACACTGAGACAGGGTATCAATCCAAGAGCCTGGATATTGGAGCATTGTCTGTCAGCAGATATCAAGTGCACTAAATCTAAGATTACCAAATTAAGTGAAGGCACTTAAGTGAGATATCTATTAGACACACACACACACACACACACACACATAATGTACACACTTACAGTCAGTCCAGAAGTCTGAGAGAACCTGTAAAAAATGCTTATAAACATTTATAAGGATCTGTGGTCACATTTAAGTTTATGCTATTTATTTAGATTTGCGGAGGGAAAAATATAGTTTTTGTATTTTAGATATCTTTGCCATTAAAACTATTAAAACAATGACATTTTATTTAATATTGCTGCTATTAAAACATATCCTTAAATACAATATGGGCAAATAAATGTTTAGATATTGACATACCGATGGTTTTTGGTCATTAGACATTCAATTACTCAAATAAATTGTCAAAATGCAATTTTTAAGAGAATCCATTATTTTAATATTTTATATTATTTACATCTTAAAATATATATGGGTTAGGGTGGCCACTATGAATTATTTAATATTTTGTGCCACAACAAAACAAACAAAACAAGCTTCTTTTTTCAATCTTTTTCTCTTAATAACACATTGACAGCATGAATATTTCCCCATTCTCCTTTATTCTATATCAAAAGAATCTCTCCTGAATAGGTACTGTGATTTTAGCTTTGTACCAACTTCATCCTGTAGCAGGTGCCAAGAAAAAGAAGAGGAACAAATAGACGTGTTCAGGAAGAGTTAGAGAAGGCACAAAGACTTGCTCTCGGACTTCACTTCTAAATCGTTGTGAATGTAGTTTGAGACTGAGATCGCTCTGGAAAGCACAACAGATAACAGGATGTGAAGACACTTGCACTCTTTATCAGGTTGTCGGGTTGAGTCTGGCTGCGTGTTTCTGTCCAGTCACACAAAAACTGAAAATAATCTGTCAAAACAGAGCGCTGGGTCTCATTACTGTTCATTCAAAATCCTTCCAGAACATCATTACCTTGTAATGCTAAATAGATGTGAGAAAAATAAAAGCTGTGTTACCATGAACCGGGCACTTCCTGGCATCCTGGACACATTAAGAATGAATAAGCTCCTTGTCATGTCCTTTCTTTGAACTACAGATCTTTTACATATATTCATACACATCTTATGACAATAAGACAATAAGACAAATACACTTTTTTTTTCTCTCCACATTTTGAAATGAATTAAAAGACAACTGCATGGACAGCAGAGAGTTGAATTTCTTCTCTCTGCTGAAGTGCACCACCCAATGGAGAGGCGCATCAGTCGAGTGCAGATGGAGCGTATGATTGTCCTGCTCATCTGTGGTTTAAAGGCAG
This sequence comes from Carassius gibelio, assembly GCF_023724105.1. Taxonomy (NCBI): domain Eukaryota; kingdom Metazoa; phylum Chordata; class Actinopteri; order Cypriniformes; family Cyprinidae; genus Carassius; species Carassius gibelio. The sequence goes on along the minus strand of NC_068401.1, from coordinate 12,248,783 downwards.
AGAGAGGGGGAGACTCTTACAGCAGATGAGCGGTGATCCTGGTCCTTGACTCTGTGTGTGTTCATTCAGGTAAAGCGCTTTTGGCCCACTTACTGACGTACACGAGTAATGATAGTGTCAGTGGACTCGGCTGGTCGCTGGCTTCATTCTAGCGCTCCATACATCTCGCCCTTGCTCTGTTTCCAACTAAACTCATTTCACGCCTCTTCGGATCATGATGTTTTTAAACTGTGAAACGGAATTAAGATTCTAATTGCTCAACACATTTTTGGTAAATATTTGTGAAGTACTAATGGTACACTTCTAAATAATATAGTCAAAAATAATAATTGGTTGACTACTGTGAGAATGCATGAGTGTGAATTTGAATTGAATTGGTCAGGCAACCGAATCAACTTAAATGCATGATGATAACATTCTGAGAAATGAATTGTAGTTTTGCATATGTCTATATAATGAAAGTGAATTTATTAAATATAATGTTATATACATATTTACACTACCATTCAACATTACTGGGGTTAGTATGATTTTTTTTATGTTTTTGAAAGATGTATCTTATGCTCACCAAAGATGCATTTATTTGAAGAAAAATAGTGTAAGCAAACAAAAACAAACAAAAAAAATCAGTGCTACTTAATTTTCATTGAACAAAGTTCAAAAAACAATTTATTTGAAATATAATTTTTGGTAATATGATTAATGTTTTTTACTGACACTTTTGATAAATTCACCCTAGACCTTTGAAAAGTAGTGTTTATGATTCTATTATATATTTACATGTCTACAGTTGATATTATAAACAAATATGTCTTCTTGTTTTATTCTTCAAATTTGTTATTATTATTCACTAAGCTATCTTGATGAACTTTCTATTTCTAGTTAAAAATAAAATTTTCTGCTTCCTGTTTTCTCCCTCACTTTAAATTGAATTAAAATTTGGGAACTGAATTGGAAATGAAAAAGCATTAACTATTTTCAATCAAAGTGACAAGGATATAAACACCACCATTCCCACTATTCAGCAAATCTGACTGAATCGAGACAATTAAAGTTTTAATTACATGTCACCACTAATAAGTTTGTAATTTTTCACAACAGTCAACTCTCAGTAGCTATTTACAATGTATAGCCATTATTAAAATAAATACTCTGTGTATCCAGAAATCGCTTGCAAATCGGTTACGCAGCAAAAATGCTGTCAGTGTAAAACAACGCAGATCTCTTGCTTCTCTTATGCATGCAGTGTGAAACTGGCCTAAGGGTATAAGAGAGCTGGGGAGAATTTGTGGATGAGGAATCCAAAGTGTGTGTATGTGTTTGAAGGCTGTTGGCCAGGTCCAGTAGAGTAATGGAGCAATTGATTGCTGATTGACCCCAGTGTCACTAAGGACACTTCTTCCTGTTCAGCCACTGCATTACTTTTATTTTCATTAAGGACACACAAACCCAGACCCACAACCACCACCCACAATATGCCATATAAAAGAAGCACAATGATGACACTAGACTAAAGAGTAATCGTATAGTCATTAGCCTGCAGTTGTGATGGTAAGAGTCACCGACAGCAAGGCTTGAACTGACCTGTTCTGAAGAACTACAGCTGATAGAGTGAGTGGGGAGAACAGAAAAACACATGTGATCAAGGGTGCAAACACAGCAGACTTGTGTGGAGAACTGAACAGATGGATCAGAGTGAATCAGCGAAAACACAGCCTCTTTCTGAAGGTCACTGCAGGTCAATTAGTGCCTGTAAAACAAAGGGTGAGGAATGAAGGACAGGCCGACAGATACATAAATCTGTCATTTTATAATTTCATAATTCTACAAATATGACGACCACACTTCCTCTCCAAAGATGTAGATAAAATAGTATTGGCAAAAAGTACCTACAGCCATAAGCCAACATATGTGACGCCTGGCTGTGAAACCCCAGCTAGAGTCACAAAGTGGGTCACATATTACTAATAGTTTGATTGTTTTTGTTTAGTTTTTTGCCACTTTTTATTTAAAGAGTGCACTGAGATGATAGATAAAGAGAGCAGACTTTATTCAGGATAGATGCCATATTTATGAATAAAAACAAGGCAGTAGTGTGGGATAAATGTATAGATTAATGTACAATACTATTGTGTCAATCATTCAGCTGATGAAAATATGTATTTATAAAATATTTCCTAGTTAAATTCAAAGAAGTGTGTTGACATGACATACGTACATGACTGTCTTTGTCTCACAGTTTCCATTAATGCATTAAATATGTTGTCTATCCTAACTACCATTGGATTTGAACAAACAATGTCTGAATGAGCACCACCATTACTCCTCAAACCATTTTATTTTAAATACAAGCATATTATGGCACCCTTTCTAATGCCCAGAATTTCCAGTTTATTGTCATACAGTGTCTACACACAAATATACCCCCCCCCCCCCCCCCCCAGTTGAAAACTTTGATGAAATGAGCCATTTAGAACCATTATATTTGCTTGTGCCTTATAAGAGTAAAAGTAACAAAACATTTTTTCTTTTTCTTGCAAGGCTCTAGGATCAGTGTTCATCCAACCCAAAGCCAGAGAGCACTGTTTAGCTGCAGGCTGTCAAGGTGGGACGTGACTGACAGGAGCTCTTTCCACACACTAATTGGCCGAGTGGAAAAAGTCTGAAAAAAAGCTCATCTTCTTGCATATCATCTCCCCGTTTCCATAATCAGGCACGGTTCAACATTAGGAGCCATTTGTTTGTCCGTTTGTTTATTTATTTGTTTATTTTCGGGTGCACGGGGGGAAAAAAACTGAAGAAAAAATCGCTTGCGTTGCAGATTTTCTCCCTGTGATAGCATGTTTTTCGCTTTGTCTATTCAGCACACAGCGTGTCAGCGCGAGTGTGCGTGCAGGCGCGCGCGTTTGTGTGTGTGACAGCCGGTTTGCAGCGGCGAAGGGTCGCTCACTCACCATCTGTAAATTGCTTTTTTTCAGCGGGTCGGTGCTGCGCCCTGGCTCCGCTCGCGGTGAGGAGGGAGCCGTTCCGCAGTAATGAGTTTGTCGGCGTTTGGGGATCGCGCACGGTGCGCGCCCTGGGTCACTAATTCAATCCTGAAAGCGTTCTAAATAATTATTAATACCTGCTAAGCGTTAATAGAGCTTCATAGGCGATTCATCAAGCTGTCGATTTATTTTAGGGGTTGCGACATTGTGTGTCTGTGATTTCAAACACGTCCAATAAACGTGGCCAGCGTGCAGACCTCTAGAGGGGAGGCTTTTTATTGCAACCTATCGAAAATGACCGTTGTGAATCCAATTGTTAATTCAGCTCGCCGTCTGACAGCCAATATAACGCATGGTGACATAGGCCTACAGATCGCTTGCTTGATTCTAAATGTATTGTTTCAAATAATATCAGCAGAGGAAGGCCCACATATGAGGTTTATGCAAGTGCACACACATTATATACACATTTCCAAAGTGCCCTTATGAGTGTGTGAAGTGCATTGTGTGTGTGTGAATGTGCGGCTGTCTCTCTTGTAAACTGAGCCATAGAGACGCTGACTACAGGGGAATCTCATCAGCAATGCAGCCTAGACGCCAAAGAACACACTACCTCTTCCTCTCACTCTCTCTTCCTACTTGCCTCAGTCTCTTCTCCCCTCTTTCAGTAAATGCACCTTGGCCTATGGCTGCCACCATGCAAGATCAAACGTGTGCCTTTGGTACCATACATCTATCTTGAATGTATACTGTTGCTGAAAAACAGAAGGAAAAAAACATAATTAAGGAGACAAAAAATAGGCATTTTCCTTATTCATACTATTCCAGTTCACTCGTGCATTAACAGATGTTATTAAAGAAGTTCAAGTTAATACAAACCTGTTAAGACAAAACACTGTGTGTATGTGTGTGTCAGTCTGGTACACGGATGAAGTGATGACTGTCACACACGTTGTCTCCTCTGACACAGCAGAAATGAGAGGAAGTTAGGAAGAAGTGTGGGGGATGGGTTCGACGGCGTGCTGAGATTGAGCTTCAGTCTGGGATGCTGCCTAAGCTGAACGAGGACAGACAGCATCTCAATGGCCACCTCTTGCTCGAACCAAACGTGGCCTGTTGTGTGCATAACACAGAAACATGACAAATGTCATGTTTAGCTACTCTGTGTGTGTCACCCAGGCTGAATATCTGTTTGAGAAAGATACATGCCGGCCCTCCCGTCTTCTACTCTTAATAGTAAAAAGTAAAAAAGCATCAGTGTCAGTTATAAAGTAGCAATGCCTGCACAAAGAGTCAGTTGCAAACAAAATGCTCCTCTGGGCTGGACAAAAAAAAAAAAGAAAGATATAAACTTGCGGTATCAATAGTCAAGTGTATCTAACCTTGAAGTATCTCCGATGAGACTGTTTGACTTTTAGATGCTTGAAGAAAAAAAAAAAGTTTTAAGAAAGAAAATAAAGTTTATTCTTTTAAAACAATCAGAGAGACAAACAATTAATGTATGATTTTATCAAATATTCTTTCTTTTTTTTAAACTTGCTAAATACATCTGCTACACTTTGATTGTTTACAAGACAAACACGATGCACCTAAACAACATAACTGATGATGAACCCCAGTGTTTCCCCCTTGGTTTACTTTTAATTCACTAAACTGCATACAACACACTAGACCAACCAAGTCACACACAAGAATACAGGTCTAATTATTTCCAACGAGACCTATTAAAAGTATTAAAAATGACAAATTATTGTAAAAATGACAAATGACACTGCACAGAGAACAGGGAAAGGGCATTACTGGTCAAAGCAACTCTGACAGAGAGTTTTACTGACATCTTGGTTACAGCACTGTGTAAAAAATTTAGAACATTTGGGATTTCCATTAATCTTAATATGCTGGGCGAAATAGCTCATAAGTGGCAGGTATGATGGAGAGCAAGTAATGCAACATTACACACACTGATGCCAGTGAAAATGTTGGACTTTAATATTAAGACAAAAAAAAGGTTTCTCTCTAATTTTAAACCATTTTCTTTACTCTTTTCTTAAGTGCAAATTAATGGTTCATTAAAGCAGAGAATACATCATGTGTACAATGCTTTACAGAATCTCATGTAATGTAAGAAAAAAGAATCCACATCATACCTATAAATCCATGCATTAAATCTGCGATAATCAGAGTCTTTGGGGTTGCCTCTGACACACAAGCATTGATAAAAATGCCAGAAGCAGAAGAAGTCAAGTGAAACACATAGGGACTAACCATCCTTTGATACAACAACAGGTGCAGAGACCATGACACTTAAAACAAAAACTACAATTCAGCCACCAACAGGCTGTTTTTCATCTACACTGAGAACGCGAGCCTGCGAGAGGCTCCAACAGCTTGGAAAAAGAAACCCGAAATTAGAAGATGAGGACCATCACGTAAATCTCCTCAGACTAATCTTGTACAGTCTTGTTCAAAGCATTTAGTTTTAGAAATACGTTTATTATGATATAATATTAATACACATTAAGGAACATGTGGTTTGGTAATGCAATTGGGAGTAAGGGGAAATTAATTAACAGGAAGATTATTCAGTGATTAGAATAGAAGGCTACCTTCGCGAAATCAGGATAACCTTAAACAGTAACTAGCGGATCAAACTTTTACGATATATTATATTTTAATATTTGCCATTATATATAAAAAATATAATTTATCATCATTTTAAATCATCGTTTTATTACTCGGGTGAACTAAAACGTGATAGCGACGAATTACAAAAACTATTTTTTACTATCATCGATCAAATTTCGTAATAGCTACTGGATAAATATGAGATGTTTGCGAGCAATAATTAGAAAAATAACAAGAACAACACGAAGAATATACGAATAAAACCACCCTGTTAACTCGTTTGTGGAGCCCTACCTATCTTTCGACTTTCATCTAAAAAATTTATTTTCAAACATTTGTGTAAACAAAACGTTTTAGGTTAATGTTATAAACGAATGCCACTGTACCAAGAATTTATGACCTTCTGTTCATTTTACGATGATAAAATAAATCTTTATGTTACATCAGTGGGCTATTAAACCTCCATAGTTCATATAATTAATATGAATTATTTAAATTAATTTTTTAAACCGTAACCAAATGTAATAACAGATTGAACTTTTGAAATAGTACGATTTGTGTGCCACATGCGCAATGAGGCACGATGCTTTATAAAGACACACATCTTTATTTCCTTACACTTTTTTTTTTATTTTCATTTCATCTGTCATTTAAGCAAAACAGATTTTTACCTGAATCTTGATTTTAATATAACAATAAATCACATATTTTAGCCACGAAAAGACACTTGTTGAGTGATTGGAAAAAGAGGCTGATGCATTTGACAGGAGTTTTTATTAAACATTATGAAAACAAGATTCTGAACAACATTCAATTTCGAAACATTTTGGTTTGGACTTACTGACACGTAAGGACATTAATAATTTCGATAAATATATAGAAATTATAGGCTATGTACAGTTTTGTTTTTCTTTTTTTCCCCCATTTATTTATTTATTTGTTTTTTTACATAAGACAGCACACATGACAGCACATTATGTAACCTCAAGCCGCTCTGTCTCAAATTAGACCAATAGACAGAGAGATTGCTTCATAACGAACTGTATCATAATTCATAATTTAAACGAAATAAATTAATCAATGTTAACAGTAGTTTTCAGGTGAGATATCAAGCAGATACTAACCCAGGTAAAGGAGCATACTTGGTGACCTTATTTTAGGAGTCTGGCCGATAAATCTGTTAGGAAATTAAGCATACACAGGTCGGAAAGAATTTGAAAACTGACTTAAGACAATTTACGTGCATTAGATAATCCACTTTGGCAACTTCTACATTTAGCCTGAAGAAGATGGGCTATATTTCAAGCTCAAATGCGCATGATTAATTATAGCAAAGTTTGCACACAAACCCTCTATTGTTGAATTATATCCGCATTTCATCTCATGACATCTACTTGTGGTGTAATTCAGTATGGTCGGAAGCCTATTATCATCACAATGTTGTATGCAAAACAATAGGCAACTGCTTTATACAGAGTATGCTACAGTTTTATTATGTCATAAAAAGTTAAAACAACCCTTCTTGCCCTATGAACGACGTTTGTCATGTTTGAAGTTAACAGTTTTATGTCGTTCTTTATTTAGACAATTATTAGGTTATTAAGACAAATTATATATATATAAATGTTCTTGAAGAGATGATCTCAGTTATTTTTGATATCCATATCTAACCAGTTTTCTACATACCTTCATTTATTTTGAAATACAAAATTCACATAATCAGAGCTTCTGTTAATTGCTTTCGAATTTGGTGCATAGAATATTAGCAGCAATTAAAGTCATCGTATTTGTATGCAATTTAGATCGACAATGTCCACCATAACAGCAATTCGATTAACACAGAGGAAAAGAAATGTTATAGAAATCCCAATTCTTCAAATCGTAGTGCAGTAGGCTTCCTTTGAAATTGTACATATTTAATAGGATGAGAATATCTTTGTCATTTGCATGCTACTACATACAAACATCGTATTAAGACGTTTTAAATAATCAAGCAGAAATGACCTTTTTAAAAAGAAAGTTAAATGAACACATCATTTGACCTCTACATATGTACAATTGGGAATAAATAACTCTGGCTCAGTTCGGTGTTTTTTTTCCTTTGTTCTTATTCTGCACTTTTAAACAATAGAAAAGAAAATGTAAGAACGGATTTCATGTGATGTCGCAAGAACGCATGAGTTCCTTCACATACACGGTTTGTGTCGGGCAGAAGAAAAGAAAAAAAGAGAGAGAGAAGAGAGTGGTTAAGGGCCATGCTTTTCATCCAAGTGCTGTATGAGGAAAAGAGAGAAAGGACCTGGCGCGTCTGGAGTACCATACATGTCCCGCATGCAGGATTGGTGGGGTAATGCAGAATTGGGCAATGCTTGAGGGCCCTCAAAGTTCATAAGCCCCCTTAACATCAGTTCATGACTGAGAAAAGTCAAGGATGTATTGCTATCTCCCTTTCCTGCTTATAAGTGTTTTAGTATTAGCATTGTTCCATACAAAGTCCCTTCGCAGACTGAAGTTTCGTTTCCAGTATGTTCTCATCGCCATTAAGACTCGTCAAAAAAAGAATAAGAGGTTAAGAAAGCAGCTGTATGTCTTAAAGCATGTCGGACTTTGCAGTTAGCGTATAACAAAAAAAAACAAAACAAAAAAAAAAAACAAAAAAACAACAACAACATGAATTTACAGAATTCAAAACTGATGTGTCTTTGGAGGCTATGCGTGATCCCATATTTCGAGCGGATGTGTTATGAAGTAGAAGGGTCCGTGCAGTATCTGTGGAAGATGATCCTAACATTACACTAACCTTAAGACTTTTATGGTACAGTAATATATGTACACAAATAATGAGTGAAGACTTTAAATATGTCGCTGTAATGTTAGACTACACTCTTACAAAATAAAGGTTCTTCAGTTTTTCCTTTCAGCACTTTAAGTTCAGCAAAAAACTTGACTTGCTTGCCAGTAGGCTAACCATTTTGGCGGTAAAAGTGGGTAGTTCTTTGGAAAAGAAAAAGTGCAGTATGTTACGGATTCTGTAGATTTGCATAATTGGTTTTGGGTTCTTTAAAGCACCAGTAGGCTACATAAATGTATAAAGTCCTTAAAAATAAAATATTTTTTTGTAGTTCCCTATATGGCATCAGACCTTTATTTTCAAGAGTGTATGTTCTAAAGTGGACACTGAGTATTTAAGATAAGAACTGCAAATAAAATTCACACTGAAAAACATAACAATTAAGGTTTAAAAAAACGAATACGTTGGTGCGGAAGAAGTCTTTAAGAAGAATCACTCTCACATGAAGAATTCCGTGGAAGTGGTTTTGCCGTGAGTGCCGTTGGACGGGTCCCGAGTGTTGCCGCCTCCGCCGTTAAAGGTTCGGCTCGCGAGCTTCTCGTACTTCTCCTTGTACAGGTCCCGCTCTTTGATCAGACGCGCCACGTCTTGCTTGAGTTGCTCCACCTGGCTCTGGAGCGTGCACTTTTCGCTCTCGAGCATGTGGCGCTGCTGCACGCGCTTGTAGCGGCACGACTGCGCATAGCCGCGGTTCTTCAAGGTTCGCCGTTTCTGCTTGAGACGGATCACCTCTTCTTTGCTGAAGCCTCTCAGTTGCCGGTTGAGCTCGCGCACCGTCATGCTCACCAGCTGCTCGTCCGAGAAGCGGTCCTCGATGCGCGCGTGGTGGCCGTGGTGGTGATGTTGGTGGTGGTGCACCGGGTGGTGGTGCCCGTTCGTGGCCGCTGAGAGGTCTTCTCCGACGTACTGCTGACCGCGATATCCCTCGTAGGGCTGGTGGTGATGGTGGTGGTGGTGCGCGTTACCGATGAGCGCTTCCACCGCGTCCTCGGGCGTCAGGTTGAGGGCCTCTGGACTGATGTGATGCTGGTAGTTGGGAATCCAGTAGAGATCTTCCAGCTGAGGTTTGCCCGAGGAGCCTTGGTGGTTGTTGTTGTTGTTGTTGCTGACGCCATTTCCGAGGTTCTGCACAGGCTGCGATCCGGGACTGGGGGCACAGAAACTGGGCGAGGAAGGCACCGAGGAGCAGGGTGTGCTGATTGGGGTGGAGGATAGCGAGCCCGGGGGCAGGCGGTGGCAATAGCGTTCGGCCTCCGGAGGCTCTTTCTTGACTTCAAACTTCATGAGGTCGAAGTCGTTGACATATTCAATAGCCAGGGGGCTGTTGGGCAAATCTGCGCTCATGGCGAGATCGGTGGCCATGTCAGTCCATGCGACGACACCAACCCTAACAGCCAAAGCGACACGCGTGGGTTTCGCTGGGATTGTGATGAAAACGACTGAAGATGAGTGCCCAGCGTTTAATACATAAGCACGAGCTTCTATTTATAGTGCAGCGAGATATAAGTATGCCCATGCATGTAAATGTACTTATACACCTGCCAGTTTGCCTCTTGTTGACAACTTATCCCAGGTCAAATTCACGCGTTAATATCACTGGCCAGGGCGTCAGAAACTTGAGACTCGTGCATTCAAAACCACCAACCTGACTCGTCTTCGCTTCACCGCGTTAAAGATGACATGTGGTTTCAGAGAAATCGTCCTTTGCGTAACAGAGATTTCAAATATCCTTCTTCACCTCCGTGTTTGAAGTTCCGTTTAAACCGGAGGCAAGAGAGTTTAAGCTTTCATGTGAAGAAAGCTAGAACTTTTTCTCACGTCGCAGAAGAGTCCTTTACACAACAAATGCGCGCCCGACAAGTTCAGGAAACGTCAGACTTAACATCGAAGTCCAAAAGGAATGCTGCTGCTGCTGCTGCTGCTTTTTACACAGGGACCGCAACAATGTGCGTAACGTTAAGTTCCTCCGGTGGGACGCTCCGACGCAGCCCGACGAAGGATGCGGAATTCTGGCTACTTAAATTCACCTCCCTCCTCTGTCACTTTTAAAGATGCATGGACTGCTGTCACCGTTTATGGCTAGAGCTTATTTTTGCACCGTTGTCCACCGCTGACACGCAGTATCACTGAAGCACTGAAAGGAGCAATGTACCACTTTATACACATGGCCCATCTGAGCGTCCCACCCAGACCACGGAAAGGACCAATGGGATGATGCGTAGCAGTAGACATGCATACTCCTATAGCGACGCCTCTATGTGGCAGCTGAGCAGAACGCGCAGCAGCTGACAGGGGTTTAAACAGGTGTTCTTCCCGCCCCCTAGCGACGCGTCCACTGCAACCGCACTTGAGGTGAGCGCGAGGAAAGGCAATAGCCCAGATTGTCTTACTTAGAAAATGTTTATTTAAAACAGAGCAAACACTTCTTAAACGCTATATGCAATGCAAACGCTTTAGGGATAACTTACACATTTATAAATGGAAAACGTACGATAATTGTACGCGTAATTTTCATGACCAGTTGAATTCTTTATTTGATAGACATAAATGATATATATATATATATATATAAATGATATATATATATATAATATATATATATATAGTCATATAGCCTAGTTAAATTGACTTATTTTTTAATTCAAAACTGAAAGTCAGTCTTATGAGAAATTGCATTAGGCCTACAATGAAAGCAAAATTAATACATGTCGAAAATTGAATTCACTTTTTAGGATGGGAAATTATGACACTAACACCATGTCTGCACTTTAAACACTTTGCTAAGTTTTTTGTAATTTAAAAATATAAATGTGATTCAATAAACTTCAGTGCAACGACCATCCAACCAGTTATTATAGTTATTAGTTAGTAGGCTATTATATAAATAGTTATTCAACTATTTATGCATCACGTTTCCTTTCAATAGCCAGGGGGCTGATTATTAACAATTAATTATTTTCTATCATTTATTCCTTCATCAAAAGCCAGCCATCCTTTAGAATCAAGGAGAGAGCTATGGATAATTATTTTACAAAACCTCCACTGTGTTTGGACAGACCGTTTAATAAAGTTTAAATGGATTAGATAATTATGTATTAAACTGCATATTTCCTCAATGTGCCGTAACCCCGTGAACAGTCATTCAGTGTATTGATCTGATAGGATAACACACGCGCAACTTTCTTCCCCGCTTATGACCTATAGGCGGTGACGAACTCAATAACGCGTGATCCAGCAATAAAATCAATCCACATTTCCGCCGGATAGGGAAAAATGCGCAATTTGTGCGGGTGAGTTAATTATGATCCGCCTCGCCAGTGCCAGCCACGCTCCGGATTTCTTTCGCAATTAACCTCTAATTGCATCTCGACTCATCTGCGCGGATCGACAAATAATTAAGCCCCACGCAGCGCGCGCCTTTATCACCACAGCATATGTCTTAATCAGAGGAGCCAGTCTCGCGCTGAAGGAAGTACCCTAAAATGAGGGTCAATCTAGCACCCTATGCGAGGCCGGGTCCTTATTGCAGTGTAAGGACACCGAGAAATGTAGATCAATATAAAAAATGATTGAAATATTATTATAGTGCTTTGCTAGAAATATAAAAGACAGAAAGACATAATGAAACACTATTAAAGGAATAGTTCAACTAAAATGAAAATGTATTCACCCTCAGACCATCTGACATGTAGATGTGTTTTTCTTTATAGGATCATATCTGAGGAATTTTGAATATCATCACTTGCTCAGCAATGAATCCTCTGCAGTGAATGAATGTCGTCAGAATGAGAGTCAAAACAGCTGATACATGCAGGACTCCAGTCCATCAATTAATGTGAAGCAAAAGCTGTTTGTAATAAATCAATTTTTTAACTTAATTCTGTTGTTTTTAGCTACAATATGAGTTATCTATCCATAATATATATATTTTTTTTTCTCCATTGAAAAAGTTGTTTGGTCTGAATCGGGAGAGAAATATGTGCAGATCAAACACGGTTTACAAGCCAAAACAGTTCTCAACAAATGTCTAATTTTGATGTGAAAGAATAAAAAGGAATATAATTTAATCACTTGATAATGGATTATGGTCTGTTATTTTGGTCAGAAGTGACAGTTTAAATTACAAAATTATAAACATGTATTTGTTTTATTTATTTTATTTTTACCAGAACTGCCGTGTTGTTTACTTGTGGATTATTGTGATGCTTTTATCCACACTTATTCTGACGGCACCCATTTACTGCAGATAATCCAGTGGTGAGCGAGTTACAATGCAAATTACTTCAAATCTTTTTCTGATTAAGAAATTATCTGTTCTGATGAAATTCTTCTACATCCATGATGGATGCTGGATTTCTGGGTGAATTATTCCCTTAATTACTGTATTTGACAGGTCTTTACATTCATATGCAGTACTCTGTAATTCCTCACTTCCTCACTCAGTTTTCTCAGATGCTTAATACTTGCCAGTTTATTTGAATGAATGTGTATTTTCGATGCTTCAATATTAATTATCCAAATATAATAGGCTGTATAACTTACATCTTACTACATCTGAGACCTCTACTAACTTTATGTAACATGCTAAGACTTTCTTTCCAGGTGCCAATGAGTGAAATACAGACACGCTTGAGGCTAAAATCTGCCAACGGAGGGGAAAAAAGAAAAGCCTAAGAGGACTGGACAAATCATATCAAGGTATTTGAAGTTGAAGGTGCGCTAAGTCATTATGGAGGTTTTATAAAATAAGCATGAGTGGACCTCAAAGTCCAAGCTAAGCAGTCCGCTTTGAAAATGCCACATTTAAGAAGATCTGCCATCGTCCATTCAGTGAGCGGAGGTGGGTGGGTGTGGATGTGGCCGAGGGCTTGAGACATAAATTTTGAAGTCAGGCCTTTCATTGTGCCTTTGCATATTGGGAGTTAGCTGCTGGTGCAGTTCTACTGATTTAAGCAAAATGGACATCAGCATGTCCAAGGAGAAAAAGAGTATGATAGTTTGAAAGAGAGAATGGGGGTGGGGTTTGGACTAGACATCTGTGGAAATGACTGAGACGGATTTATCCAGTTAACCCCTCCTTAGCTAAAATAGTTAAGAGGTGCGAGGTGGAGTAGGGGGTTATCGGAAGAAGTTTTGGAAAGGAGGTTTTTGTGGGCCTCAAAATCTCACAAATGCCCGTTCAAATACTCAGCAGTAATCGTTCGACTAAATTCAAACCAACAAAGTCCTATGAAGTTCTCAGCTAAAAAAAAAAAAGTGAGTTAGAAAGAGCAAGATGACAGAAAAGAGCATGTAAAGGAGAGAGACTAATTCCTTCAAGAGAACCAAAACATAAAGTTTAAGTACACACAGGAAGAGACATTTTTAAAATGTACTAAAGCTCAAGAGCTTTAAAAAAAATGGCAAGAAGATAAACAGCAATAAAGCACAAGCAGAAAGACTGGAAAGAGAGCAGGAGGGGATAGAAGGAGAGATGACAGATATACTAATGACTAACTACTTGCAGTGGAAGTATGATCATTATTGATGGGCTGGAGTCTTTGCTGATCTGTAACAAGTTTGTCTTTTTTATGCCTAGGCGATCTATCGAGGTAGAGAAAAATTACACTTGACCTTTCATTCTTTCCTTTTCTCATTCAAGTGAGATTGTCCTCGAAAAAATGTGAATGTGTTTTCCTCCTTTCTCTCTCACTCTCCTCCTCCGTTCTCTTTCACATGCGCTTTTACTAAAAATTGAAATATTGATCTTAATTAGAGTTTGCCGAGCTCAGCAGCTCGCGTTGAGCTTTGAGACAAGCGGCAGCAGACATCTGTCTAAGGCACTTACATCCTCGCCGTCAGAGCAAGAGAACGAGAGGGAAGGGGAGGGTGAGAAAAGAAAGAGTGATTGCACCATGAATTTCTCTTTCTCTTTCTCTTCCCATGCAGATAACAGAGACTGGTGAGCAGGGCCATGCACAGGCATTTTGAGGGGCAGTGGCTGAAATTACTGGAGTGGGGCAGCTATTGCTCAGCCATATATGTATATGTCTCTGTGTGTGTGTGTGTGTGTGTGTGTGTGTATTAGTGTTGTGACAGTGATGAAATTTTCCCACTTGATCGACATGGGACAACACCAGTAATACCTGTAACACCAAGGAGTGGGGTTGGTCGTGGTTTTCCTCACTTTCTTTTACTTTTAAATAGCTTCTAAATGGCTGTGCACATTTTACTTTCACTTTCAAATTAGCTGCAATTCTGTGTCAACTGCTTGAATGTACAACAAAACAGCACAATGACTAACTCACTTATATTAAACATAGAACTTTTGATAACAAACCGAATATGATTAGATCATGCTATAGGATATATAAATGAAATAAATATCTAGTATAAAATTATGTATTTGGACACAGTATTAACACTATTAAATACTACGTTTTATAAAAGTTGACATTTTAAAAGGTTGATTTGAAGTGTCAGTTTTTGCATTATTATTGCAGTAAAATCTGGACACAGGGAACACATTATGTTACTCACACTGGCTACATATAATAATTTGATCAGTCACACGAAAGTAATCAGAATAAATATTGACTCAGCCCGACCAGGAAGATATTCCAAAATATATTTGTTTACATACCATATAAACAGAGATGTGGTCTGCGGTTTAGTCATTTTCAGACAGATTCAGATTCCAGAAGCTTTACTGGCATGGTAAAAAAAGGCTTTATATTGCCAAAGCAATGATAGCGCTCTGATCCAGTGTTGTTGAGCATTATCAAATTAACAGGCGGGAATGGGCAGCGAATCAGGCAGTGATTGACAACGTTCTGATCCAATGGCATTAGGGGCATTGTCAGATTGACTGTACTCTAGCCTAGCCCAATTGGGAGGCACCAGGTGGCCAATCACGTTCAGTGGTGTGGTGGTGGTGGGGGTTCAAGAGGAGCACTTCAGCCAGTTAGGGCACAGGGGCAGTGGCTCTGCTGATGAGTGACCATCGTTAAAGAGCATTATAAATTCAGATATATTCATCACACCTCACATATTTTACGCCTTTCTGCACAAATAAAAGATTATGACTTTACTGTACTAACTGAAGTTCTATAGTGATTAATTTAGGGGTTGTTTTGTTTGACATTAAACATGGAAATGTTAAATAAAAATAAAATTAATTAAAAATCATCCGATTAAAAAATAAATAAAAATCACATTAATATATTTTGCCAACTTTAATGGATGTTATTTGGGGGAAAGGCAGTTCTATGATCTTTACTTTTTATTATTTAAAAAAATAAATGAATAATGCTGGTGATGACAGTGAAGCACAATGGAAGTAAATAGAGCAAGTTTTGTAGAATTTTAAAACTAGAGACAAGCAGCTTATAATAATAATAATACTTAAGTATTATTTGAGCTGTAGTTTAAATTGTATTTTTTAGGCTTTACATTTAGGCAACAACTGAACTGAATTTTTCACACCAAAGTTTAGTAAGTGATTAATAAAACGAAATAAGGCCAATTTAAAAGCATTTAGACCTACTAGTGTTACATTTTATATATTATTTTAGTAGTAATGTTATACAAAATGTCATTTTAATAGTTATTATAGGTTTTTAAGAATTATGTTTAGGCAACAAAAAAAAAAGTTGTAAAACTGGACATATCTTTACACAGTAAATGTTTGTAAGTGATTTTTGTCAAACTGAAATCATGATAATATTGTTAAACATATTTTTTATGTTTTGTGGCAATATATATTCGAAACTGTATTTTAACATAGCCAAAATCATTTAATGTTTTATTCATAGACTCATACCTGACGACAAAATAAATTTTGTGGTGAGCAAAATTATGCAGAATATTCTTCAGTTAACTGGTGTTAAAACTTGTGCATTTTTACACCTTTAAAGGTGTAAAAATGGTATTTAAATGGTTATTTAATGGTTTTAGGCATTCAATTAACAAAAAGTTGCAAAACATTACTTAGTGGTTTTGTCAAAATAAAACCATGGCAACATGCATATTGTTCAACATGTAGCTATATAATTGAATCCATTTTAATGTTTAAGGATTGACCCCATACTACCCCTATACTATAAAAGGAGGGACAAATAAAAACTATTTATTTTAATAATCAACATCATGTCACAAGTCAGATGAGCTAAACTATGAACTCTCCTTTAAAATAAAAAGAATATCTATAAGCAAGAGCTCGAAATCAATGCAATGAAAAAAAATAAAAAAAATAATAATAAAAGACAAATAAGCTAAGAGGGGTTAGGTGATGTATGACAACTTTAGTTGATTTTACAACACCCATATCAACATGCATTTTTTTGAAGTATTCCTTCCTGCATGAAGGATTAAACAGAAGAGAAAGATAGAGAGAGAAGTCAGATGAGGGAGTGTTTTCCTTCCCTCCATCCCTCTATGTCATCGTAAACGTGGTTCGCATCATGGGCACGGCCTTTATCTCGTTAACACGGCGGCAGGCTTGTCAGTGCCAGCGAGTGTGTGGTGTTCCGCAGCGAGACCCTCGCCACGGTGTATTAATGCCCCCTGTCGTTGCAGCCGGCGACGGTTAACCAGGTTTCCCGTCGCGACCGGCAGTCGTTTGTCACAGAGCACGGAGCACGAGGCCTTGGTTCAGCGGAGCATTAATAGTCTGAATATCAGCAGTCTCCGCACAGTGAGGGGCGTTCAAGGGATTACAACTCCCATCATCCCCTCTGTACCACTGTTTAACACTCAACATACTAATTACATTACCCGACGGAGACGAGGGAGAGGAGGAGGAGGAGGAACCAACAGATCCTCAATCAAATGCGCATTTTAGGAAAAGACAGGGAGGAGAAAAGGAAAATGACATTGTCAGAAATTAGTTGTGATGGATTTGGTCAGACAGCAGTTAGAGAGGAAAAAGTGAGAGGAGAAGAAAAATGAGTTTTGAGGAGTGTGAGGGAGACGTAACGTTTTTTCCCCGTTTCCTATAGATTCCTTAAGACTCAATTACAGTGACAGACATGCAGCCATGAGCGATGTTCTTCACGTCTACATGCCTCACAACATGTGTAGAGAAATACCGATACTTTTCACAACTTGGAAGTGAGGTGGTTTGTGAAGTTATATGGTTTAATAAATGGAAAACTGGTTAAATATGGTTAAAGATAGGTTAAACATGTTCAGAAACAAAGACAAAGCGGTGCAAATCACAAAGCAATTTTATTTAGTTATTTCCACTTTTTGAAAATACATTTTCACAAGCTTGCATTTGAAATAATACAATTTCTCTGCATAAGAAACCACTACAGAAATGCCGTTTTAAAAATCCCTGAGAATTGCATATACAGTCTGAAACTAACTTTAAGAGCTTATTATGAACATTTGCATTTCTTTCAGAATTGTTTTTGATTATAATGCATATATTCAGTTCTGTACTAGTGACAGTTTTTGAACATATTCCAAGAAATGTTTAATCAACTCTCAGAATTGCATTTCGAAATTCCTGAAACCAAACATGTGACTTCACACCAAAAATAGCTGTGAACATCTCAAGTAAAAACGACTTTGTAAACCATTTTGTAACAATTTGGGAGAATGTATACTGTATTTTATTAAAGTAAAAATCAAGTTAAAAATGTTTCAAAGTTTATTACCAATTAAAACAGCCACCATCAGCCCTCCTTTGGCAAGCTTTCTGTCTGCGTTGTATATAAGAATCGCGGCTTGATATGTAGTGGCTTTCCTGTAATAGAGAGAAGAAAGGAGAAGAAAAATTCCACAAGGAAATAGTTTTTTCATGTTTTTGAGAAAGTGAATTCTGGTTTGGTTACACAACAGTAACTGAAGCCAAAAGTGAAATTAGGGAAACTTTGATTTGTAAAAACAAGACAGACAGACAAGAAATTAATAGCACCTGCTATATAATGACAGGAGCAGCTATCGCTCTGTTTTTACTGATAGAGGAGTGACACAGGAGTGTGTGATTGTCTCAAGTGTTTGATAGCACAGAGATGGATGGAGTAAGAGAAGATGCAGGCAGTGATGCACAGAGTCTGAGCTAATTTATGCAAAGCAGAAAGAAGTTTGTCTTGATGGCCACAATCCTTACAGTGAGAGTTAAACTGTCATTCGTAACAATTAACTGCTCTTGGCGTGAATGTGGTTGTGGATGTGAAGGCAAAAGTATAATCTCACCAGGGTTGGGAATTAAATACACACATGCACCCACGCACGCACGCACAGACACTATACAAATGATTCAGACTCTTTGGCCTGAATATTGTTTTGCTTGAGTGTTTCTTCTTTAATTTCTAATGCAAGCTTTTTACACCACCGACTGAACAGAATTAAGGATTGCTTGGTAATTGGTTGACCTAAATTGGTATTATCTAATTGTGTACTTAAATTTAACAACTGACAGCTGGGAACTATACAACCTAATTCATTACATACCTTTCTGTCAAAGTTATCTGACATTATTAAGATGAATTAGTTCTGACACAGTTTAACTCTGAGTTCTAGTCATATTTCATTACCATTTTCTAAATGATAGTCTATAAACTGTGATAATGTGAGAAATGTTGAAGGTGTCTGAAAAACAAAATGTTGGTTTGACAATGTACACAAACACAATTTTTTATAGCTAGTGTGGAAAGAAAAATATAATAAAATATGCAACATTTTAATGAGAGAATATTACTGATGAATATGTTTGAATATCATTTCCAATTCCTGTTAGGAAGCAAAATTGAAAATAACTTATATTTAAACTTGAATAATAATAAGTAAATAATAATGAATGATAAATGAAAACATAAATAAATAATAATGGCAATCAATCAATCAATCAATCAATTATTAAATGGTTCAAGGACCTTACATGTATAGACATTTTTTTTGTTTGTCGATTACTGTTTTGTTGAAATCTTAAATGATCTCATAATTTGACAACATATTTCTGAGGATAATGCATTAAAAAAAATTCTAAACATTATCCATTGTTTCGTCCTCTAAATAGCAAAATAATAATTAATAGAACTTAAGGAATCCAAGTTGTATAAGAATTGCCAAATTTGCTAAACTTCACGCTATATTAATGTGAATTTGAGAGCAGCACTTTTTCAGTCTTCATGTAGAAGATGATTTCAGGCAACAGGCTGAGAAAGTGACATGTGAAAAGCCATGGTGGTCTGGTGGGCACCTGTGCTATTCTCAGACACAGGGGCTGCCATCAATGATCTCAAAGGGGAACTGAGCTGGAACTTGGCACGAGAGAGATAAGAAGCTGGCAGAGAGATTTGTGTGTATGTATAACAAGCATAAATTTGTATAAATATGCAGACATGATACTTGCCATCACTCAAGAAAGCTTTGGAAATAGAAAGAAACCCGACATGCATGAACATGAGCTAAACTTAATCAGAAACACAGAGGTATACATTTTTTTATATTTGGGTATAGAGAAGAGAATGATTATGCCACGCTTCAGTGTGACCCATATGACTGTGAAAAGCCACTGCCAGGGTGTAAAGTCGAGGTTAATGACAGCAGTTTCTGTTCTGCAGTAACTAATTTAAGATAGGAAGTATGAAAGCATGAGAAAGGAGAAGACTGAAGAGTTGAAAAGAGTTCAGATGAATACTAAAAAGTTAGAACCACTTTCTCAGAACCTTTAAGAGAAGTTGATTATTTATTGCTGAAAAAAATGTCATGTGTGTGAGTTAGTGTGAAGAAAGTGAGGAAAGACACTGTTCCATGGGGTGCGGCTGGCGTGTGTGTGTGAGTGAGTGTGTGTGTGTGTGAGAGAGGTTATAGGGGCCCCTCTCCACTAATCCTCTATCAGTGAGACACACATGCCAGCTTCAGCTGTGCCTGTCCTTAACAACAAACCTAAATATTAGTAACCCCTCAGTTAGTATTATATACCTCATGTAGCCCCTCTCTTAAATAATACCAACCCCATCGATATTATTAACCCATCACTGCGTATTAAGTAGCTCAGCTTCGTACTCCGTAAATATTTATTACCTCCTTACTCTTTATATATACAGTGACCCTAAAAAGCATTTGGACTCCTAAGCCACACTTAACAAGCCTATTTTACATTTATATGAATGTAGTATTGCAATGCAATGTGGCATCTGCAAACAAATTTCACAAGACATTTTCTTAGAGCCAAGTTTAATTTCTGAGGCATATTTTTCTAATTACTCAAATTTTTGGTACGCATATTAAGTAATTTCCTCGATTTTTACACAGGTGTACCAGCAGAGTAACAACAGATGTAGTTGTCATCACATTAACTGTATACATTTTGGTAGCACTTTATTTTACAGTCCTTTTCCTTATGTACACACTATGTACTTATTATAGTAATTAAAATAACTATGTAATAACTAGGTACTTACCCTAAACCTACCCCTACCCCATGTAGTTACCTTGTACTACCAGAACTTTCTTAGACAAGTACACTATAAGTACATGTAAGTACACATACTGTAAAATAAAGTGCAACTGACATTTTATCTTAATTGTTAATAACATAATTATCATTTTTGTTAGCAGATGTATATTTGTTAGCTTTCTTTAAAGTACCACCTGGTTTTATATTAAACTAGTGCAAAAACATTTTAGATACTTTAGCCAATTTATCTACTTTTTGTTATAATTATTATTTTATACTGAATCTGTTAAATCTGAAGTCTTGTAGACATATAAATACACACCTTTGGCCTGTGGGCCAGCTGCAACGGGCACCTTTGGGGTATCAGGGTTCTCTGACATGTCAGGGGAGCTGGACAAAGAGATGAAGGAAGGCAGCTTCTCAGGACCCGAGCAGGACGAGCCCTCATCTGCCTGTATGGACTCTGTAGACTGTGTCTGAACTTCCTCTGAACTAAAAAGGCAAAACACCAAATAATAGATTAGATTAAGATTACTTTTTTTTTTTTTCCTCAAAGGAATTTCTAAATAAGCATCATGCTTATAAGGGATTAGCAGGGTTATTCATGTCACTTCCCTAAAATAATATAATTATTCAAATTATGATCATATTTTTTGTTGACAATTGAGAATCCTAAAAGCTAATGTTATATTTGGTCCTGATCCTGACCTTTTTAAAATGTCTCTAGTACGGGCTTTCTTGGTCGGTCCAAAGCTTGCGTTAGAGCCGGAGCGCTTCAAGCTCTGTCTGTGATGCAGCTTGCATTTAGATCCACGTGGACACACACCGGTACTGGAGAAGTCTGGACACACCAGCGTGTGTTTCTTCTTACACTGTGAAGAGAGCAAAACATTCTTAATGCTGTATTTCTTTATATCCAGATTGACAATGGATGTTTTGTGGTTGATTATGAACATGTGGGACACTGTCAGGTTAAAAGGAAGTAGAGATTTCAAGTGTGCAACACTCTGTAGGAGTGCACTGAAGTTAGCAAAAGTAAGTGTTTGCGTGTGATCACACATCAGTAGGTGCATGTATCTGATATGTGAGAGAAGGTGAGCATGTGTTTGTGTGTGTAAGTGAGAGTAGGTGAGAGTGTCTGTGTGCCTGTGTAATTTGGGCGTAAATTGGTAGCTTCATTCTTCAGGAGACCCGATCCCTCCCACCTGTCAGAGAGGCTAATTATACCCCACTATGGGGTGAGGAGCGCGAGACGCGTGTATAAGTGAGAGAGAGAGAGAGAATGGGCGAGTGTGGGGCATGTTGCTCCAGAAATAAACAGAGTGACAGAGAGAGAGAGAGAGAGAGAGAGAGAGAGAGAGAGAGAGAGAGAGAGAGAGAGAGAGAGGAGGGGGGACTGTATGTCTGTGTGGGAGGGAAGGATGGCTGAAGGATCGTGTTTCCGGGAACACTGTGGACTCCCTGTCAACCTTTGGGACAGACCGCCCAGAGACACTTTACCCAACGATGATCAGGTCAGAGCCACAAGCAACCTAAAATGACCAAATCTACAGTTATTAGGTATTATCTCGTTGTGCTTAGAAATGAGATACAGAAACCAGACAGATTTTATTAAATTAAACCCACAGCGACCCTTCACACAGGAAACAATATTTTCAGCTGTGCTACTTTTTTTAATTGTCACACATATGTATCTGATTGCTGCAAGCTAGATATGATGCAAACAAGACGAGACCAAAGCAAAGCAAAGCAAAAAACAAACAAACAAAAAAAACACCTAAACAAACATAAAATAGAAAAATAAATAAATAAAAATAAAAATAAAACAAAACAAAAGCAGACATGACTACGGAGTCCCACACATGACCTGCAGGGAAAAAAATAGTAGGCTAAATTTTGTGCTCAATTTACTAATTCATTCCCTCAATGTAATAAAATATCTACACGATTACTATTGCATTCCCTCGATTTACTATTTTGTTCACCCGATTTTGAAATTGTGTACACAATTTACAAATTTGTTCCCTCGATTTGCTAAATCGTGCGCATGGTTTAGCAAATCGAGGGAACGCAACAGTAAATTGAGGGAACGCAATAGTAATCGTGTGCATATTTTAGAACATTGAGGGAACAAATTAGTAAATTGTGTGCACAATTTATTAAATTTTTCTTGCATGTCATATGCGGGGCTCCATTTATGACAAATCACCAAACAAATCAAACACAAAAACCCACAATTTTTTTTTTAAATAAAATAAAATGAATGAATAAATAAACAATAATTTTATTGTATGTCATAGATTCTATCACTAACTGCAAAAATACATATATAGTGTGGCTATGGAGTCTTTAAATACAAGATGATAGCTTTTGCTTTATTTACTGTTATTAAATATATATATATATATATATATATATATATATATATATATATATATATATATATATATATATATATATATATATATATATATATATATATATATTATAAAAACACAAACAGTCTAGTGTAACTGGATTATCGACCCAATGAATCTGGGTCTCTAATGCCCCCTAAATCATCCTATAGACAACATCATCACTCACCACACTCAGGGCTAATTGGCCCAATTTGCTAAATCCCTTGCCACTTGAATTCAGTCGATTCCAATTCAACCCCATTTCAGAGGAGCATTTGGGACCTTTCTTTTTTTAAACACCCATTTGTTTCTTGTTTGACTGATAACATCCATGTCGAGCTTTAATCATTCAAAGGTCCGGCGGAGGCAAATAGAAGTGATGTATAAACTGTGAGAAATTACAAGCGATGTGAAGTGGGATAATCTGATCACACGGCATCTGTAATTTTAACTCTTCTGATTTCATGTTCACTACAATACAGGCAGCATCTAGGATGGGACCAGGCTGTTTTTGCAGTGAAATTGACCTACTATAACACTGGCATCTCCGGGGCATTTATAATTCAACAACATTGACTGCATCCACTGAGTCTACTCTCTCCGCCAACAGACCAGTTGATGCATATTGACCACTAAGATGGCCAGATCTGGTTGAATCCCCCAATTTCAGACTTGTTGGTTGGCTGCTAGCTACTGAATTCAGCTGTTAGGAGAAAAAGTTTTTTTCTATTTGTTGTCAAGCTGCTAAAGTGGCCTCTAACAATGTCTATTTTCCCATATTTGCAAGGTTCATGACATCTTTTCATGCATTTTTCAAGAGCTTCGTCTAATTGATTTCCACATTGCTAATGATTTCCATATTGCTGTCTGTTGAGTCTTTTGTTGAGTCTGCTGCTTTATTATTTGAAACAGCTGATATTTTGTTGCACAGCAGTATATTATTGTGGAAGTATTGAGAGGATAACCAGCCTCTTTCATCCCCTTTCCAAGTGGGACAATTCTTGGCCCATAAAATCCCAAGTCTGGTTAATTAGATCAACTTAAATCAGATCAGTATGGTTAGTTTAGCCAAAAATTCACATCCACCAACATGCATGATGAGTAAGCAAATAGTCCTAATCACGTTCCTTTCATTCCCACCAACATTCAATTTCTACAAATTAGTGAAAGCTCCAATGTGAAAAGTACGGGTGACATAAATCTTACCAAACTTATTAATTGATTGGCTATTTGAAATAATTCTAATTGGAAGAAAATCCAGCTGATGGGAGGTGGACACAGTACTGAGAAGGCTCATTAACTTTGATGTTCATGGCTGCGATCTGGGCAAAGAAAACACAAAAGCCCGAGTCCTCCCCAACCATGCTCTCTCATACATTTTAATTTACATAAAAGCAGCAAAATAGAGGGAAAAGAGAAGTGTGTGAGAGAAAAAAAACGAGAAGTGGATGGAACATCTTTATATCAGTGCAAGTTAACAATTTTCCACTTGATTTAAGAAAGGCTGGGAAGTCTCTGGGGCCTATTAGAAGAGCTTTCTACTGGCCACAAAGCAGAAAGAGTCAGCACATTTTACATTACTGAGACAGAGAGCAAGAAAGAGAGAGAGACAGAAAGAATGTATGGTGGTGTGAGCTATGATAAAGAGCTAGGAAATGAGAATAGTGACAGAGTGATAGAGGGATGAGAGAAAGAGAACGAGAATCAAACGAAGAGTGATCAGGATGAGGTGTGAATTGATGTGACCAGCAAACAAAAGAAGGAACGGGACAGAAAAGCGTGTGAAATGGCAGACAGAAAGAGAGCCAGAGGAGGGGAAAAAAGAACAGGGGATGGAGAAATAAAGAGGATGAGAGCGCGCTTTAACCCTTGCTCCGCTGGCGTATCAATTGCTGGCCTCTCGCCTGTACTGCTGTCATCAGCACTTTTTCACGTCCATAATTATGGTGCGCTATCCATCATATCTAAGACAGTGCTTTTGGGACGGCGCAAAATTACAGACCTAAGCACTTCAGCTAATAGAATAAATATTAATATCTCTCTTCTTATATATTCTCATTCTCACCCCAAATATTTAAATGAGCCCTGACAGCGAGAGAATGCATTTGTTACGATGAAGGGAAAGCAAAGAAGAACAAATGGAGGGAAAAAAAACAGAGCGAGAGACAGACAGAGACAAAGAGAGAAGACGGGAGAAGCAGAAAACGCTGCGGAGAAACAATTCATTAGAATGAGACAAATCCAAAGAGGAAGAAACTGATAGGGGCGGCGATGAAAGTTTCTGCAGAAAAACAATGAAGGGAGGCATACTGTCAGTTTAAAATAATAAATCACTTTTATTCTGGCACATATGAATTATGCTATCATCTCAAAAGCTTCCCGCTTTAAAATCTAGCGCAAAATGGCACTACAGTAAAAAAAAAGAGGCACTCAGGAATTTTTTAATTGGCGGATGTGGCAGTTGTAAGAGGGCTTACAGAGATAATTATTTGGTTGGTTGTGTGATCTCAATATGGACACACAATGATTACCCACTCCATGACAAATTAAGAGTCCTTTATTAATCAACAGATATAACAAAGTCACCTGATGACATTTTTTTATTATTATTTACTTATTTGTGTTTATTTAACAACTTTTTGGTGTCACTTTTTTGGTACTTTAACAAAAAAATTAATTTACAATATTTTTTTTTTGTACTCAGAAATGTTCATTTATAAATGTACAGTTTTACTTAATTCATGTTCATTACAAAATTAATGTTAAATAACAATAATTGTTCATCTATGCAATTTAAAATGTAAAAAATACATGTACAAAGTTACTGTTTGATGTTGTATAAGTATTGTTCATTTTAAGTTCGTGATGCCTAATTAAGTAATGGTAATGAAATGAAATTTATTACTGTAAAGTGTTACTAACATTTCAAGTAAAGAAACATTACTAAATGCACTGTTAATAGAACAGTTCACCCAAAAATAAAAACTTGCACCTACCCTAAAGACATCCAAGATGTAGATGAGTTTGCCTCTTCATTGGAACAGAATTTGAGAAATTTAACATCAAATCACTTGGATCCGGGAACACAAATAGATCCTTTGCAGTGAATGGGTGCCGTCAGAATGAGAGTCCAAACAGCTGATTAAAAAAAATCACAATAATCCGCATGTAATCCACATGACTCCAATCCATCAATTAAAGTCTTGTGAAGTTAAAAGTTGTGTTTGTTGTTACAAAAAAAAAAAAAAATTATCCATCAAAACATTTTAACTACAGATTGTCGCTTCTGACAAAAATAACAGTCCATTATAATGCTTCTTCCAGTAGAAAAAGCCCATCTCGTTGTCCTATTAAAATATGGATAAAGAATGTGTATTTTAGCTAGAAGGAACGGTTTGAAGTTAAAGAAGCCTCAATGATGAATTATTTTGTTAAAAAGATTAACCTTTTTTCTTCACAAGAAATCAATTGATTGACTGGATTTGTCAATTACTTGCATTTGTTTTTCAGTTGTTTGGACCCTCATCTGATGGCACCCATTTACTGGAGAGGATCCTTTATTCAGCAAGAGATGCTAAATTTCTCCAATTCTGTTCTGAAGAAGAAACAAACTCATCTACATCTTGGATGGCTTGATGGTGAGTACATTTTCATTTTTGGGTGAAGTATTCCTTTAAGCTAAGACTTCTGAAATATAACAAAGAACGTGACTAGCAAAAGTCATACAATATTGTGTATTCAAATTGGATTAAAACAAGAATGTAATAGGTAAAAACAACATGACGATGGCTATACCCATTTCATGCAAGTGAAGGTTTGTACTCTCCCATACAGCTTAATGAGACCGAGGGACAGGTGTGATGGAGGACAAGAGAAGTGTGTGTGTGTGTGTGTGAGAGAGAGAGAGAGAGAGAGCTGGGAGGATAGAGGTCACGGATGGGGTAGAACCTGCT
This sequence comes from Carassius gibelio, assembly GCF_023724105.1. Lineage (NCBI taxonomy): Eukaryota > Metazoa > Chordata > Actinopteri > Cypriniformes > Cyprinidae > Carassius > Carassius gibelio. The sequence continues at coordinate 12,221,577 of NC_068401.1, read as the reverse complement.
GGATTAAGGACATATGAGGACACTTGGTAAATGTGGGTCATGTTGTCCTCTCATTACTGCCCTCGATATGTCACTCACTCACAAACATGGAGGAAACAAAATGCTTATATCATAAGCACCCTGATGAAGGTTCAGATTAGCATTAGGGACACTTGGTCAACTTTTAAGAGCTCTATTTAAAACTCTTGGAAAAAATCATCACCAATAAACGGCATTCATTCATTAAGACCAATAAAACTGTCATCAACTGCAAAGCACTTTAATCCAACAAATGTTATGAATGTCCAACTACATACACACTAAAATAAAGAGGACCTTACAGCTTGTATGAGCATGCAAGTAAAAGTCAAAAGAATTTTGTTGACATTGCTGACCTGAAAGTTGAACCACGTGTGTTACGTGCCAAATGCTAGATCTCTCTCCATATAAACACCTTTTATCACAATACAGGTGGATGCTCTTTCCAGGGTCAAAGAGCAAAATTTGCCTATTTTTATTTTTAGTTAATACATGTATATGATACTATAATACTGGTAGCACTTTATTTTACAGTCCTGTTCCTCATCTATATACTATGTACTATTATAGTAATTACAATAACTATGTAATAACTAGGTACTAACCCTGAACCTACTTCTAAACCTACCCCATCTATTTACCTTGTATTACCAGAACTTTCTTAGATAAATCAACTAAGTACACTATAAGTACATGTAAGTACACGTACAGTAAAATAAAGTGCAACCATAATACGTTACTATAGTAAACTATAAGGAAATTTTTAATTTACATAATTTACATTTTTATAGCTGAGAATAGCTTATGTTTTAACATGAAGAAGCAGTTAGAAAAGTCATGTTAAAGATTTCAAGTGTAATCCACATGTTTTTGCATTGAAATCATCAAACTGTCTTACCTTATCTCCCTGAGGGCAGTAGCCTCGGACAAAGTCTTTGCACACATCCGCTTTGCGAGAGACATAAACATGGCTGTAGGGACAGCTACTGTTATTACAAATCCCCTTCAGAAAGTACGAGCACACGGGCATCTATACAGAAAAAAAACAAACAGCGATTAATAGCTTGAAAGTGGATCTATGCAAACCATTTAAAACCTCAGAAAACCGAAGATTAAACTATTGTCCAGCACTAAGTGTGAATGAATATGGTTAGTTTGAGAAACCAAAAAACTTCTGAATGTTAAGAGCAGTTACAATACATCGTAGCTTTTAAATTCCCTTTCTAACAGATGTGAGTCAATATAAAGTAAGTGACGGAAAACGTAAGTGAGTTACACACATATGGCACCAGTATTGTATCACATATCTATTGAAGCCCCTGTCAAAACACACATTTATCACACACTGTCTAATCAGTAATTATGTGCATGTGTCAATGGCACAGATTTGCACTGACTCCTCGTGAATATAATCTGCATGTATGAATAATCTGAACGTGACGGCGAGCTCTCTGGGCTTAAAATAGAATGTGAGGATCGCGCACACGATGAGCGAGAGGGGGGCCGCTGACCTCTTAAGTGGAATCTCATTTCCATGGGGGTCATATCATTTCTGCTTAATTAACTGCAACAGAAATATTGACCCAAGCGGGGCGTCCTACCACCTGCATGATGTGTTTATGTGCAGGGGAGGGGAATGGACGCTAGCCACGACTGGGGTGAAGGGGTTTGGGGGTTGGGTTGGGGGTCTTGTTTCTCAGTTATTTGGAGGGGGAACTGGATCGTTTTCAATTGCAGGCGTGAACTCAAGCCATGCTTCAAGGCATATACACGGATGACACAGGTTGCGGGGTTAAATTGAGCCCCAAGGCTGTGGAGGAACAGGAGGAGGGGGGCTTATAGGGTTGGGACTAGCAGGTGGGCCTGTGCTGCGATGAGGTGGCTCTGCTCCTTTAAAACAAGCGGACAGCTGGTCTCTTGGTGGACTGGAGGGGTACAGGGTGATGACTGTCACAGGTGCAGTGATTCGGCATGCCTGAATGGGTGGGGGGGGGGGGGCCTTGGACAGAATACAAGCAAAAGTCTGAACAAGTGTTAAAATATGGGAGGGGGGCAAGGAGAAAGTATGTGTGTTTTACAGAAAGTGAACGCTCTTGGAGGGGCTTTTTTTGTGTCAAACAAACAATGGAAACAGGTGTCTCACTGTGAGAGGGAAGTGTGGGGAAAGTATCACACAGTATCTTACTGAACCTGGAATGACACTTCTGTTCCTGTCAAACTACACCTCTTCATTTACCACTCCTGCTGTCATTCTAAATAACGCATCATTTCTATGTTACTTTCATTTTATACTAAACATGCTTTAAGGTCTCAATATCCAAACTAAATAAAAGAAAGCATCTGATCATAGCAATGTGTACATATACAACGATTCATACAATACGACAGCTTTATAAGCAGCTGTACCGTATTAACAGTCTTCCTACATATTTTCCATTTCAAAATTCTAATTTCCAAACCTCTCAGTAGATTTTCAGACCATATTTAAAATACATGGTTCATATAGCATTTTTTCAGCTTTATATTTGGTATATAGTACAGTCATCGTAAATATTTGCGATATATTTATAAATATTTTCTCAACGTGACAAAATACAGAGCCAGTAAAATAAGAAAATATTATTATTCATAAACAAGACTTTTGCATGCACACAATTTTCTTTTTGTGCCCCTAAGTTTTTTTGTTTTTTTTTGCATGCCAAGAAACCGCACTGTAAAAAGGTCTGACGGCACAAAAGGTGGATCAGTGTGCATTGTCCTATATGCTAAGTTTTCAAAGGTCCTTGAGGTTATGTAATACGTTGCTAAGAATATTATTAAAAAAAAGAAACCCAAAACGCTTATAACATGCATTTTGCATAATGAAAAAATACACATGGAATTCATTCTGTTTTGTTTGACAATCACTAAAGAAATTCTAATTCAATAACAATTTGTAGAGACTGAAAATGAAAAAACAAACAAACAAAAAAAAACTGAGTTTTGTCTTTGTATTGCTTTAATTCTCTGCAGAGAATGATCTGGTTTACACACAGCTTCTGAGTCTGTGTGCAAAGAGATAACACACAGACTCACAACTCAATATACTCCTTTTTTCCATATTTTTCAAAATCTGGAAATATTTAAATCAAATTACATATTTTGCCATACTTTTCCAAACTGTGTAGGAACCCTGTTTTCAACACAAACAACAGATACAGTTTTACTTTCAAATAGAATTACAACTTCAATTTTAAACTATATAGCAGCTCTCTAGTGTGTTTATGTATTTACTTGAAATGAACCAGAGAATGTTTCTATGTCAAAGAAGGCAGAGCCCCAGAGCAATAGTAGTTTGAAGGTGATAAAAAGTTATGTTTCAGCAAATTTCACTATGGCAAGAATGGTTTGGTCTTGTTTTGTTGAAATGATGTAATGCCAGCTTATTTTTTTTTTTCAATTTTGCTTACAAAGTTTAGAACAAAACTTTTACTGACCAATAGATAATTAATTACTCTCCCAGGACATTTCCAGTCAATTGCAATGGACACTTGATCTGCTAGTCTTGATCTGCCGCTGAATCATTTAGAATACTTAGTGAATCAGTTTGACCAGTTCACTGAGAAGAGCTGACTGAATCATTTGCCCATAAATCACATCACTTTGACTTGCAAGCAAGCTTAACTTTACATAAGCGCTACATGAGCAGACTCTAGCTAATAATTCAAAAGGAATTGCATAATAATTATAGATTTTTAATTTGTTTCTATTTATTTTCAAAAGATTGTATTCTTTTCCATGACTTTTTCAGGTCTGAAAAACAATGATAATTCCATGTTGTCCGCGATCACGGAAACCCTAAAGAACACTTTGCAAATTTAGTGGACCATGTTATTAAAAATCATATTCTATTGAAATACTTATTACAAATATTTAAAATGATGGACATTACATCAGATACAGATTTCACTGTATTTGATGCATAATGTGCCTACAAAGGGGTCTCCCTTCATGTTGGCTGCCATATTGAGCTTTATATTGCTCACTTTATCTCAGCAACCCTGCAATTGTCAGATACTTTACTGCAGATCTATTTGGATGCATTTTGCAACCACAAATATTTGACAGTTATGCAAATATTTCTATAAAGGTATCAAAAACTAAATGGGTTAACAAGGTGTCTGTCTGAGAGGGGAAGGTAAGTAATGAGATCGTAATGTTCACTTCAGGAGAATCTAGACTATAAGTTGGGTCACATGTTGTGTCAATACCAATCCCAACTCCACCTGTCTCCATGACGGCAATGCCTAAGCAAAGACCTTGAAGTATGTAACTCTGGAATCTAGTGGGATTGCCTCACAGATATTGAGACTGTAACACACCATCACAACCTGAGAGAGGAAGCTAAGAACCTGACAGTATCTTTAATTATCACCCCACAGGCCAGCAAGCCCTGACAGTAACCTGATACTACCACAAACGGCCAGTCATGACTTATGCTAAGATTCGTATGGCTTTATGCATAAATCCAACTGTCAATACTGTCCTACAAAGATAAAATACAGTAGCTGCACATTTTATGTTTGAGTTATGACCGAAATTGGTTCACTTAGTTTATGATCTGCCCTCTGACAGAAAAAATTGGTGCAACCATGTTAAAAAAAAAAAAAAAAAAAAGATTATATAAAACAGAATTCAAGCTAAACTTTGAACAAGCATTTTCTGTTGATTTTCTAAACATGCCCTAAATGGCTGACTCTGATAGTTTTTTGCAGTGTCCCTTATGCTGTCCAGTTTTTGAACACAAACAGTTCATTAGAAACCCTTAAATCAAATCATTTTATGCTTTCAAAGGTAGAACCCTTAAAAGGCCCCCTAAAACTTACCTTCTCTTTGGCTACTTTATGCGAGAAAGGACAAGTCCCATCTGTCTGCTTACACGTGCCTCGGAGAAACCTGAAAACAAATCAAGATTTTAATTTGAAGCCGTCTTTCAAAGTGTAATATGTTTTGTATAGTGTAAGAGTGTGCACAGACACTCAGTACCTGGTGCAGACGGCCACTTTGTCAGGGTCATGGATGTAGGGGCAAGCGTCACCATGGTTGCACTTGCCAAATCGGTTATAGTACATGCAGTACTGCTTGGCCTTCTGTTTCTTCTGTTTGGCATGTCTAATTATAGCCAAACTCTTCTGCACAGCACGGCTGATAAGCATAAAAAAAATAATAAAATACAAAACCAGTAAACAAACTGATGTTCATATGGTATGTATTGTAATTATTAACCATCTATTACAATACTAACTTGGCTACGTAACGTGTGGCTGATGTTCGTCCCTGATTACCAGTCGAAGAAACATATGGATTGTACCATTCTCCTGTAGTATGGAAAGAAAAAGAAAATTATAGAAGATCATTACGCACCAGTTTATGAACATGCATGACTTTCTTCCATGAAACACAAAAGGAGGTTTATATTATATATTAATTTCCATGTTTGCCACACAAAAATTATATTTTTCCAAGTCTGACGGATTTTTTCATGATGGTTTTGTATATTTTCATAGTGCTTTTATGTCTTTTTTGGTACTTGATAGTCACTGGTCACGTAAAGCTTTCAATATATGAATAAAAAGAGCAGCATGAACATTCCATTAAATATCTATTTTTGTTTTTTGAAAAAAAAAAAAATTATAATAATTTGCTTTTGTGTTTGATTTGGATTGATTAATGACCTAATTATTATTGTTGGATGAACTATTCCTTTAAAAACAGCTTAACCAAAATCTGATTTAGCAAATATAAAGCATATTTCTTTGTGAATATTATGTAGATATTGTAGCTTGAAGTGAGCTGTAGGCCAGTGCTTGTTTGTTTCTCCGGTCTCATCCAAGCTTTTGCAAAAGCAAATTTATTTATAACAAGCCATACTAATAGCATGTAATTAAAGATCATCACATTCATTGGTAGTGATGGAGGCCAGCATGTACAACTAAGACAAGATGCCATGCTGTTTATTTATATGTCAGGGTCCATCAACTACAGCCAAATGGCAATCTGAGAGAGAAATAGATATAAACACTGTACTCTATGTAGCACTGAGTGATAGAGCAATAAGGCCAAAGCGCAAGGAATTTAGGTTCCGAGCGCATGTGAGAAATGGCTCACTGGTTATGTGGGATTCAATTATGAAGTCTATGTGAAAAGTGAATGAGAGATTGAGTCGGTGTATATTAACTGTACCACCAGACTTGTGTGTGGTGAGACTAGAGTCTGTTGGAGAGATCATAAATAGATGAAATGTGTGTTTGTGTGGAATTCCCATCACAGAGCAAGAACTGATCTTTAATTTCACTTCTGACTAGGTCTTTAAGGTTTAATCTAGGCCATTCACCATCTCTCGTTCTCTCGGTGTCTCTCTCTTAACCTTTAGCAAGTGACAGATGACAGCTTTATTATTTCAGAAGGCGAAATAGCCTTCTGTAGCCCCCTTTCTCTTTCTCTCTGGATGGGTTGATCATTTGGATTGTGTACTTATAGACAACCAATATATACTGACCCTTGAAAACCTACAAACTAAAAACCGGCATATTCATGTTAACAAAAAAGTGGACAACACACATTTATAATTTCATTTTAGTGCTTAGAATAGAACTGGTCAGGCAATTATCTCTGCAAAATGGTTACCTGGTCTACTGTTAGGTGTGCAGGTGGTTTGAGTGCGAGAGAGCTTATTGGCTGAGACTCTGTATAGTGCTCCCCCTATCCATCTCATGCTCCGCCCCCTCCAGTGCCTTTCTGAAGTTGTCCTTAGTCGATTCTGCAGGAGGATCCTGAAAAAAAAAAAAAAAAAATTGGCACATGGTTACAAGGGACAAAAACAAATTATAGTAGCATTTAAACACCAATTATAATCAACATTTTAACCAATCAGCCAATAATCTCTTTGGGAAGATTGATCAGTGGTCTCTCTGTCCCGTATGGGTAAAATAATTCAGGTACAATTCATGTTTCTTTATTAAATAAGGCAATTAGAAAATGTTCTGTGAGACCTCCACCACTCAAATGTAAAAATCCTTCCACAAGAGTCACCTTAAAGGGGAATCCCCCTATTTTCAAAAATGAAATTCAGGCCCTGAATAAATGTGTGTAAAAATCCTTATTGGAGCGTCACTATAAATAATCCAACATAATAAAAAGAAGGCTTCAAAAAGATCCGGTATCGGTGATTGGATCAGATACATCTCCAAAAATCCTAAAAGAATCACCCTATACCAGAGCACCATATATTAAGACAGATATATTTTCCCTAGTACACTTATTACATACTCTACAGTTTAAAAGTTTATTGTTTGAAATGTTATTAAAATTAGAAATATATGTACTGAAAATATAATATGCAATGTAATTTATTCCTGTAATAGTAAAGCTGAATTTTCAGAAGCCATTTACTCCTGCCTTCAGACAGTCACATGATTCTTCAAAAATTATTCAAATATGCTGATTTAATACTCAAGAAACATTTATAATTATTATAATGTTGAAAACACTTGTGCTTCTTCATATGTTTATGGAAACTATGATACTTGATTTAAAACAACAACAAAAAATTCTCTACTGTTTTTGATCAATGTAATACATGCTTGGAGGACGAATAAATACCTTTTGAAAGGTAGTGCATAAAATAACTATAACTTTTCAGATTAATTTGATTCCAAAACAAAGAGGAAAAAAGAGGCCTTCTTAAGATCTGACTTCTTTATGAAACTTTGTTTAAATCTATTTGGTGCCCATCATGTCCCATCACATTTCTGAATGACGGCAGCAAGGCAGCTATTCTTTTTTTCCTCTTACCGTCCCTTCTTCAACACCCCTTTCCAATCTCATCCTCACCTTCCCAAACATGCCCACACTCTCACGCTCTCTCTATCTCCCTCTCTTTCTCCTGGCTCCTGTGTCACAGCACTCTGGTAAATTGCTCCTTTAATGGAGGGGACGGCCGTGTGGAAATGGAGAGAATTGAAAAGAGGAGGAAATCATTGAGATAATTGCCAGGGCATGAGGCCAGAGCAGAAAGACTGCCCCCCAAACATACTCTCTGATGCTTCCTCTCCCTCTTAAACACACATACACACACACACGGACACACCTCTCACATTCTCATTTATTAGGAAATGTATGTGCAAAATGGATGCTTCTAAAAATAACTGAAAGTGTGTTTTCTTGCACAATAAAAATTCAGTAAGACATATTCACTGCAGTGCTACACATGGAGAACAAGAATTCCATCACTGCTACATGCTTATAATCATATTCAGTATTATAGACCCAGTATATACCACCTTTCAAAGTATATATTTAAGGGATGTTGTGTGTGAAAGAGTGTTTGAGTGTCTTTGAGTAGCTGCTCTGTATTAGGAGACATGAACTTTAGTACAAAACGTTTCAAGAGCCCAACAGCAAATTACCTCCAACATCAATCTACACCCAATACAAGAGCTTCAACTCCACAATCTATTGCCTCGGCCAATATGTCCAACCCCAGCCCACACACACAGCACAGCATCAACATTGAGCCTGAGCACTCCTACACACACAGAAAGTATCACTGGCTTCTATACAAACACACATTGATAACCAAAATGCCCCATGAACTTCCATTAAATAGTACTTTTAATAGAAATGACACCAAAATAACCTCATTATACTGCTAATCAGATTTTTTTGATAAATTACTCAATCAAAAATTTAAATCAATCGATAAATAAATACAAAACATCTTTTATTTCTAGTTACAACCACTTTCACTTCTGTTTTGCACAAACTCCCACAAAAGTGAGGATTTTGTTATTGTGTAATGTAGCAAGATGCCTTAGAAACCTCCTTCAAAGTATGTAAACCTGTTTGCCTGTTTTATCGTCCATAAGGCATTAAGTCTCATAGTTTAGAAATTAGAATATAAATAGCAAACCTCTTCTCAACAAGCCACATAATTTGACGTCTCTGTAACACTTACAGTAGGTACCAATTCTCACTATAAACTAGTTGCTTTTTAGCATGCATATTACTAGCATATTGGCTGTTTATTAGTACTTATAAAGCATCTATTCTGTATGACCATGTTCTACATCCTTTATCCTCAATACCCAAACTTAATAACTACCTTATTAACTATTAATAAGCAGTAATTAGGAGTTTATTGAGGGAAAAGTTGCAGTTAATAGTAAGAAATGGACCTTAAAATAAAGTGTAACTGACGCTTCATTCAATGTAGTGAGATGAGAAGCCAAAGTTTCATATTTTAAAGGGATATTTCACCCAAATATAACAAATCTGTCATCAATTAGTCACCCTTGTGCTTCTTTAAGACTTTCATTCATCTTTGAAACACAGATGAATACACTTTTAAAGAATCCGGTTATTTCTGTCATTTAACCCATTCTACCTAAACTTCTTACAGTAATACAGCTAATCTTCCATTTATCATATTTGACAACAGAATTTGTATTTTTTTGGATGCAATAATAATCCATTACACTCGGATATGTCACCAAAAAAAAAAAAAAAAGATCTGTGGGTTCTTCAGTTTTATTGCAACTATAACAATTTCACAGAGAAGACCAAAGTGGCAAACAACCTGTAGTGCATCTACATCCTTTTAGCTGTAAGAGCATATGTCACATACATCATAAACCCACACAGGTCCACAACAGCTCAGTGACGGCAGCCATGGGAGCAATAATGAGGCGTAATGGGAGAACAGTTGCTGCCCTCACGGTAGCTCAGCCAGGGCACCCAAGAGCCATAATGGAGCCTAATGTAGCCATGACATGGACATGGAACATGTGAGGCAGTTAACCCCAGTCATACTGAGGCCGTGTGACAAATGGATAAAATATATGAAGCCTAAACTCGGAGGCAGAGTACATGTAATAGCATGCAAATGTTCTTCCACTGGGCTTTGTCTAAGGAGAAGCGAGAGGATAGCTGTAAACACAAGATGCCTTGTGACCTCTTGGGTCTCTCGTTTTAACTCTGGAAAAGATGGAAATAAAAGTAATACAGAAAGCGAAGAGGAGAGCTCCAGAGCTCCTTAGTGCTCCCAGCCAGTCGTCCTTGACCCTTAAACGCCGATACCTTATCTTCAGCCAACCGGCACTCTTTAAATCACAGGTGGCCACGATATACATACTTTTAGTCGCTGTTCTGGTATCAGTTATGTCTGTGTTTCCTGTTAGTGCAGTAACTCAGGCCGGAAGGTGTAAGAGCTGATCTGATATCAGAGGCAGAGGGAACCGGCAGTGCTAATACATGGGGTCTGGAGGGACATATCACGTCGTCCCATGTATCACTTGAATGGCAGTGGGGAATTATTTTTATGGGACACACGATGGGTTGTAATTGCACTGTTAGAGTAGGACATGATTTAGCATTTGGGGGCGTTGACCCTGAGGCTATGATATAAAAAGTCTTTGTGCTCTTCCTAAGGGTCCGCTGAGGGATATGAGAGAGGAGAAGTTTTTTTACTTGAAATCATTCGGATGAAACTTTGAGGACAAGTGCACTATAAAAAAAAACAAAAAAAAAAACAGAAGAACAAAAAATACATACATACGTATATATATATATATTATAGGAGAATAAAATACTAAGAAATAATAAGAAATACATTCTTTATTTGGGAAAGAAGACCAGAAGAATTCACCCAAATGTTGTCAAAACTAGTCAAACACTGTTGTCTGAGCAAAGAATTTTAAATTATTTTTCTTTTTTCTACTTAAATGATTAAATTGAATAATATTGCTGAAATGTTAAGGGTTGGTGAGTTGTCAACATGTACCGGAGTATGAATAAATTATATGGTTAGTGTATCACTGTTTGTTGACTTTGGTTTAAACTTGCAGGGTTTAGTCATTATTATTATTTATTTGTTGTTTTATGATGTTAAAAGATGTCACCATTCTTGACGTTTGTGTCAAGTTATATATAAACTTTTTACAACTACATATCTTTGCTTTGATATCACACATATCATCGTTATCTTATAAACATTTCCATGCGTTTTAAAAAATTCATTAGCGACTAGTAACATGGTTGATACTTTTGACACCACCAAGATATATACCCTATACTATCAAGACAAGTGCACTTTACACCAAAAATTGCATTTGTAACTAAGATTGGGTATTGTTAGAAATTTTCCGGTTCCGGTTCTACCTAACGGTTCCAGTTCCAATTCCGGTTCCATTAAAATCATATAAATAGTGGTTAGGAAAAAGGAAAAATGCACCATACTCAACTGTTCAATGCTAAATATTGTTTATTACTTACTTTCAACTTAATTTAAAGGTTGGCAATGTCAAAATTCAACATATATTACAGCATACACATTTTCAGGTTCCGATTCTGGTTCAATTTAAATTAACTATTATGATGTTTTTTTTTTTTTTTACAATTTTACCTTCATTGATTGTAGTGTTGCTGGAAGGTAGTAAGTAATGTTGAGTAATACTTGTCCATCAATCAGCATGTGCTTCAAAGTTGATGTTTTTTACACTACCAATAACATTTTTCCATTCAAGCAGATACTTATATAACAATAGTAGTCTATTTATTTAGTGGTCCAAATTGAAGTCAGTATATATATTAACAACAATATGGACAAATATAATGTAATTTAGTGGCGGGAGGTGCTGCCCACTGCCAGTACATGTACAGTCAGAAAAAAGCTATCAAAGGCGCGAGTGTGCGTACAATCGTGGTTAATGTGTTCGGCAGTTAAAGACACGATGTGGTGCGGCGAGTCTGTGGAGTGCGCATCACTGGAAAACCAATGTGCTCAGTAATTAAAGAGGTAGGGCAGCGTTTATGTTATTCGGTTTGTCACATGCTTTATGGGAAACGCCAAATCATCAGAATAAAGGGTCAAGGCTGCTCACAGCACTTGGTCACGTGTCGCACCAGAACCGTTTTTTTTTTTTTTATTCCTATTTTGTTTTCATGGTTACATTGTGCTCACGTTAAGTATGCATGAAATGCAAAGACGTACTGAATATGTGGATGATGACCCATCCCTCAAGGGGCTGGAGCGAATCTGTGTTTTTGTCCCTTTAATTCATTCTGTCAAAATAAACGCTTTTACAGCAAACATCTCTGAGGCATCATGATTTTTATCACTCCCACTAGACACAAATCTCTTTTTTTTGCTAGTATGTGGCATATTTAGGGGACACGGTAAGCAACCATCAGCAAGGATGAGCATGGGGGACTTACACCTGTGTCAAGACAAAAACACACCAGTGCTGGTGCATGTGATGGTCGAGTAAGAATGCATTTGCCGGCCAAACAATTAGTATGAGAGAAAACCTCTTAATTGTAAAAAGAAAAAAGTTCTACTTAGAAAAGTTAGCCACAGTCACTGGCTGCTTTCGATTATGCGAACTATTCTGCATTCTCACATGAGAGCATGCATGTATATATGTGTGTCTTGTTGTGTTTCGACCGCAGGACAAGCGCAGATGAAGGAGAGAGCGAATCAGCACTCCGGCAGGGTGATTAACGATGTGACTTTTGTTTTGGTGACGGAGAGGAATTCACAGGCCGCACGGGCATTCACAATAATGCTTGTCTTGTCTATTTGGCTGCAGAGAAAGCATTAGTAAGCTCATCCTGAAGAATAGACAAAAAGAGTTACCCTTGAAATGAGCTAGCTGGTTTCACTTAACCAATTTTCCGTGTGTAAATGAGATTTTGCTTGTACCAAAGTAGATAATGAAGGAAACTTAAGTGATAATCGTATTAACACTATTGTAGAGGGAAAACATTTAAAATGTTTGAAGAAATCAACAGCTTAAGGACAGAGAAGTGGGCAAAAGACGAAAAAATGAAAGAGGAGAGGACTGAGGAACAGATGACATGAGGTAAATTAGACAGTTGTCATCAGGGTGGGAAATTAACACTTGCAACCAGCCAAATGAGGCTATTTTTTGCAGTGGCGGGTTTTTTGCTTATTATACCAGACATGTGGCATGTTTCAGATTGGCCCGACAATAAATGCTCTAGAACACTTTGAACTAAATGTAAATTTTCTTAATTACATTACTGAACACAAGTCTTTGGTCAGTAAGGTATATTTTTTTAAAGATAAATAAATACTCTTAATACACACACACACACACACACACACACATATGTTTTTGTGACATATCAGGACACAACTCTGTATAATGACATGGGTATGACACAGGTATTACAAGGAGAGGGTGACTTATGACGACATAACCCATGTCCCCATTTTTCAAAATACTTATAAACCATACAGAATGAGGTTTTTTTTTTGAGAAAGAACAAAATGCACAAAGTTTCCTGTGAAGGTTAGATTTAGGGGTAGGGTTGGTGAAAGGTGATGGAATATACAGTTTGTATAATATAAAAACCATTATGCCTATGGGACGTCCCCACTTTCCACAAAAAACAAATGTGTGTGTGTGTGTGTGTATTTCCACTAATTTGTTTATTATAAATAAATGTAGTTCTATCTATTTATTAAAAAATCCTGAAAAAAGTGTATCATGGTTTTCATAAAAAAATTAAGCAGCACAATCCATTTAAATCAATAAAAAACAAACAATAAATGTTTCTTGTACCAAATCAGCATATTAGAAACATTTATTAATAATAACTCATTACGAATGATTCTAAGAACTTGAAGACTGGAGTAATGGCTGCTGAAAATTCTGCTTTGCTAAAGATTTTTTTTTTTTTTTTTTTTTTTTTTTTTACAATTTATTCAAATAGACTGTTAAAATAAACTAAAATAAACGGTCACTTTAAATTATAATATTTCACAATATTTATTCATATTTACTCAAATAATACGAATAAACACACACAAAGAAAACCAACCCCAGACATTTTTTACGGCACACACACACACACACACACACACACACATAGATTACATATAAATGAGTAAAACATTTAGGGTATTTCCAGCCAGGTGATCATTTTCAACATTTCCAGGCTCATGCTCTGTTTTATATCTCAACACTGTATTACCAGTCAAACATTTATGAGTGTTAATTCCTGAACTCTTAAGCTCTATTGCTCTACCTTGTCCTTCAGCATTCTCAATTCACCTCTCTTGTTCCTCCTGTTCTCCCTTGTGCTCCCCTCCCTTCTCTCCCAGGATGGGTGGATGAGATGAATGGAGAGGTGGTGAAGAGGAGAGAAGAGGGGAGCAATGCTGCAGCATATCCTGTGCTGATCAATACCAGAGCACTAAACCTGATGAGGGCCACGCGGGCCGCTCCACCCACACTGAGAGAGTGCATGACCGCACGTGTGAGAGTGCGTCGACCAAAGAAAATCAAGGTGAAGATTATGATTGTTGTTTCTTCAACATGAACAGTGTTAGAGTTCAGCAGCAACAGCAGCAAGAAATCTGGCTTAATACACAGTGCAGTAAATATATGAATGTGAGTCCTAAAATGAGTGCTAGACTGAAATATTAATCAAGATTTTGATTATGGCTGCTTTGATTAAAAGTCTATTGCTCACTTTCTGTGCATTATTTAAAATTTAACAAACAGATATATTGCTGAATATAATAGCAACAAATTGAGTTGAATAAATTAAGTATTAATGAAGTATTTGAATGTGCATTTATTATATAACTTTGTTTATGTAATATGTAAATGTTGCAAATATTAAATTAATCATTTTAATCAACAATATTACTACTAATAAAAAAATAGATTATTAAAAAACTGTAATAAAGAGATATTATACTGATATTGATAATATTACTAGAATCATTATTCATATAAAACTGTTAATATAATAAAATAAAATTAGAATTTATGATGAGAAGAAATATCAATATTAAAAATGTTTAGGTTTAATGCACTTTTTCTTAATTCAACTCATATATGAATATTGATCAAATTATATAAATAATTTTTAATATCAATATGAATAATATAAATGAATTCATATTCATGTTTAAAATAATCAAGAGAAAGAGGTGGTCTGGCTGGCAAAGTCCAAGAACAAAAAGAGAAACTCTACATTCACAGTAATAAATGAGAAAATCTAGAAAGGAAAGAACAAAATGGAGAGCATGCAATGGGAGGAGGCAGTTTGTATGCGTATGTACGTATATGTGTGTGTGCGCACGGACTCGTGTAATTTATGCCCAGGCGTCTATGCTTTACGGCTTTCTTAATTCAACTCCTGCTACTATTAATGTAGTTAATGTTGAGATTATATCTATTTTCTGGTGGCTGCCGGGGATTTACGAGGGCCTTTCCTCCCCCACCCAGTCCCCTCGAACACTCAATCACCAGACACAGCCGCACTGCTGACTACACACTCCCACCGCTCTCCAGCTTGCTGCGCCGGACGCCGGGTCGCTGCACGGAAGGGTGAGGGGCTAAAAAGCCCCGCGTCTGTCTGCTCAAGTGTGAGACGGAGAGGGGCTCCGCGCTTCTTCTGCTTGAGCTCTGGGCTGGTGGACTGTGATCGGCCATCTGTGTGTGTTGCCTAACTAACTAATATGGAGAGACTCTTGGCATTGTAGCTTTTTTTAAGCATGCTGTGCATTCGTTCTTTATAGCACAGTGACAACATTATGGGTTCGATTCTCAGGAAGTGCATGTAATGGTAAAAAGCATATCTTGAATGCACCATAAGTCGCTTCAGACAAAAGCTTAAATGTATTGCCTGCCAAATGTTTAAATATAATAAGAATGTGGCAGATGGCCATACTCTAAAATACTCTAAAATTAAGCATCACCAACAAATGAATGAATGAAGGAGAGATGGATCGTTAAAAATCTTCCCTCATCTCCTCTCCCCCCACACTACCTTTCTCTCTTTCTCATTTCCCTCGCTCTTGTAATATTTCACAATGCGTCACAGAGGTTCAAATTGAAAATCCCTTGATGAATCAATATTTATTGCAGGCAGCTAAATGAATAGGGGTAAGTCACCACATCTCAAAGGCAGTCTGAAGCCAAGCACGCGTCTCACAAAATCTGCATTACACAAATGAAGCCCCACAAACACGCACTCGCTAATCCATTAAAAATCAGAGAGCACTGCCCTAGCAAATCTAAATTACATGAATCAAGTATCACTGACCTGCACGCAAACTTGCAGTAACACTTTAGATTCCTGTAGCACAATATATTCAAATATTGTAGTTGGCCACAAATAATATTTGAGATTTTAGGGCAAAATCTGGATACATATAAAAAGTGTAATGTATTTTTAATCACCTTTTACAAAGAGTATACACAAACATTTGTACATTTGAACATGAATAAAATAAAACAAATTGACCTGCACTGGCTGTTGCCAGACAAAAATATCACTGGCAAAATACATTTCTGGAAGTGTAAAATTATATTTCCTACTGACACACTAAAGCAAGATATAGAAATAACTGGCTAATGTTGTAATAATTTTGGACACCATAAACAATAAAAAGTTTGAGTAACTATTACACAAAGCAATCAGGCTACACTTTCAGTATGATATTCATTACTTATATAGTATGTGTCATGTATGACAATCTGTAAATTACAGATTTAATTACAGAATAAATTACAGATGAAGAGAGCTAGAAACACACACACACACACACACACAAATCTAATCAAACTATACATAAACAGTGTTGAATACTTGTGTGCAGGCCACTGAGGTCAAAATGTCAGCATCTCTTCAGTAATGAGCTCAGATGAGAGTCTGACCTGTAGACCTATTAATCATCTATTTCAAGAGCAGCTGTTACATGTCTGTCGACCAAAATGTGCCCAACCGCCACGTGATGACTACATATACCAGTAGTTTTACTAAATCGGGCATAGCATTATGTTTCCTTGCCATGTAAAATTAAAAAAACATATGTTTAAGTAAAAATATATACATATATTCATAGCTTGATTATATCCGAAGAAACATGCCCATCCTAAATGTGAACAATGAGCAAAAAAGGCTAAGATAGACACGTAATGAAACTACTATCAGCTCATTATGAGATGAACAGGGATAGCTATATTAATAGATTTAAAACCAATGAACAGAAACAGATCCGCTCCCCCAACTTCCTCTCTCTCCAAAGTTACAGCGGCTTTAGCAGCCAATCAGATACTCAAAGTGATATCATGCACCGAACCTGCTTGAAAGCAGCAAAAAGAAGTGATTTTGTTAAGCGCTATCCACTCAAGGCAGTGTTAAGCGATCCTCACTAAGGCAGAAAAGACCAGAAAGCCGGTAAAAGAGAGCAAGAGAGATAAAAGAGAAGGTTATTTTGTTTAATGTGGCACCCTTCTTAACATATAACACCTTTAATCCACATTCTCTTTTTTTATACATGGCTAAGCCAGGCCCACACAGCAGGGGGATTTATGAAGATCATTTTAACTCTGTAGATAAGAGGGGGAATAAAAAATTTACACCCATACGCATGAGTGCTTCATTTACACCCTTAAGTGAATAGGATTTCTCAGTGGCCTGGCCTACTATCAGACTAAAGCTAATGCTATACAGACACAGCAGTGACCCCTCTTCCTTCTCTCTGTCTTTCTATACTCATTTACAATTTAAAAGCTTTCCAAGCTATCTTAATTTTGCTTTAAAGGCTTGTTCTGTGTGAACAGAACCACAATGGGCAACTAGACGCCTCATATTGTGCAACAGCCATTCTCTTTTGCACACAAACTGCTAGACGGTGCATAAGGGGAAAACAAGTTGTTTGTCATTTGAATCTGAATTGCTGCCTCTTGCACTAACACCATTGTATTAACATCGTCTGGGGAATGTATATACTGCCAGGCCACAAATTTAACAGGGAAAGCTGTTAACTGTCATTTAAACAGAAATACAGCCTTCTGTAAAATTTTCAATTGACTGCACTACTTTTAGATTGTTAACCCATCTAAAAAGATGCTAGAACATGTCGTTGACCATTGAGCTCAAGTTTTGCAAATGCAGTGTGATCTCGTTTTCGGTAAAATGTGGTTCTACAAAACGTACGTTTACTTAACGTTTTCACATACACTGAAACATACAATACAGCATCTAAACATACAATAGGGACGGGGTCTAAAAATCGAAATCGCTTATAAATAAAATTCATGGTTACAAATATATTAATTATATAAAATATTAATATATATTATATATTATATATATATATATATATATATATATATATATATATATATATATATATATATATTATTTTTATTTTTTTTGATAAAATATATTTAAATGTTGTAATACATCAAATTACAGTAACACTTCAGCAACAATAAAAACATATAAAAAAATGTACATTTTGTCCATGTAAATGTTATGTGCTAATATGTACGTATAAAAGACCAGGCTGGCATATGACACAGGGATCTAAAAACACAGCACTCAAGTTAAAAGTACTACTTACTTACTCATTCCACTTTACCAATGTCTCATGTTTTTTAAATGCAAAAACAGGTTTTGTGTGAATTGCCCATTACAAAAAAAACGAAATGTTGTCATATAAAAAAAAATATTTCAAGGCACCCTTAAAAGCTTCTGTCTCAGTGACTTCCCCCATGTCCACGCGAGCATGTGGGCCATCCCGTAGAACATCTTTATGGTGTAATATTATGGTTCCAGTGATAGATTACCATGACGAGCGGCACCTTCTCTCTGTCATTATCAGCGGTGATGAAGCAGTTAGTTATGGTTCTATGTGGCGTTATTAAGGGCCAGGCCGTTATATTATGTTTTATTAGGCACTGAGACACTGATAAAAACACTGAATGTCAACAGAGAGGTTTTAATCAGGCTGGTAATTGGTTGTGCCGGGCTAAGATTGCGAGGGGTAGGCACGCACACATGCAAACACACAATTTATGATAGAATAAAGCCATTGAAATTAGCTTTGTTGAGGTGGAGACAAACAGGAAGTGGATTAAGTGCTGGTCATTTCCACCTCCACCAGAAAAGCACCCATCACTTACCTGGCAGAATGCACTCTCTTGACCCTGTAGGAAAGAGTCGGGTTGTGGTGGACTGCATGGGCTTTACGTGTGTCAATTTTGTAGCGTGTTTTGATGACCCTATGCAATGCCGGGCTTCGCAATGACGAAGATAAGGGTCCTGCAAAGGAACAGACAAATCACAGAAGTGAATTAATGGTTGACATGTCACTTTACTGATCAATAAAGCTTAATCACCTAATGATGCAAGCTTGAGCTAAAATGAAGTCATTATTTGGTTTGCATAAAGTCCAGAGATAAATACTGTTCACATTTCAGGAATACACACACACACACACACGATCATCTGGCACTTTTACACTTAGTATACACGTTTTGTATCTTGCATTTGCAGAATGGACAATGGCATTTACATACTGTAGAAGTTATGTTATATACAATATTGATAGAAATTATTTCCATCATTTAAAATGATTTAAAAATATTTTGTGGTTTCAGTGATTCAGTCACAATATGTCTTGGGTGCAATTACCCTTGGCTTTTAATGTGGTTAAGTGCTATCGATTGTGATTTGATCACTGAAAACTCATGGTATTAATGCCTGGTCTAAAGGGAGCCGTTGCTAGACAGGAAAATACAGCACTGAACACAGAGGGTTGTCATCTAAACTGGCTTTGTGAAGTCTGAGTCTTCCTTCTCCACGGGACACACACATTTAGACATACACCCACTGGCGCACACAAACTCTTTCTCTGGCAGGTGCGCTCCTTAATAAGCTGCACATGGAAAAATGACTGAATAACAAAGGCTGAATTTTTATCAGCCTAATAAATCATATGTGTCTCTCCACCCCAGCCCCTTCTTTCGCTCTCCCTCTAAGTCTTATTCCTTATATCATTTCACAGATCCATCAGAGAGGCGGAGGAAAGGATGTGCGGGAGAGAATAAGTGTGGCTTTTATTTATTTCTTTCTGTATTCATTTATCCATCATGTTGCTTTATGAGTGGCTGGGCTGAAGTGACATGCATGCATGCGGGTTGAGTAAAAGATGGACTCGGCATGGCAGCTTTCGCTTGTTGCCGCTGTACACCAGAGCTTAAAACCCCAAAGATTTATTCCCAGCAGCTACGATTTAGCATGTTAGACAAGCCAACGGGAGAATGGAATTACTTAAAGATCTTAAGCAAATCAGAGAGGGTTAGCGGAGGAAAAATACAGAGCAGAAAAGCTTTGGCTGAAAGTTTATTTTAATAAAGCATTTACAGCTGTTTCTGAAAAGATTTTATTTGGAAGCAGGTGGTAGTTCCGTTTGAACTAACTAGGCAGCGCAGATGTGGCAAGAGTAAATTCCTAGTTGTGCTTCTCTAACATGGGACAATTACTTCACTAAATCGATTAAAATCAGAAAGGAAGAAAGAAAAATGACAGGAATGAAGGATAGGAACGAATAATAATAATATAAATAAGGAAAGCAAAGAAAACATAATTAAAGAAAAAAGAAAGAAAGAAAGAATTAATGTGAAAAATGTGAATTTAGCAAAATAAGTAAAGAGAAAATAAACACAAATGCAAATACAAATGTATTGTTTTCGTAAAGAAAGAAAGAAAGAAGGTGGGAATGAATGAATTAATTAATTAATGGATGAATGGATGGATGGATTGATTGAAGGGAAAAAAAGAGTAAGAGTAAAAGATAGGAAAAAAGGAAGCAAGGAGGAAAAAGAAAAAAGAAAGAAAGAAAGTTGGGAATGAATGAATGAATGAATGAATGGATTGATTGAAGGGAAAAAAGAGGAAGAGTAAAAGATAGGAAAAAGGAAGCAAGGAGGAAAAAAAAGAAAGAAAGAAAGAATGAACGAACGAAAGAAAAAAGGTGGGAATGAATGAATGAATTAATGGATGGATTGATTGAAGGGAAAAAAGAGGATGAGTAAAAGATAGGAAAAAGGAAGCAAGGAGGAAAAAGAGAAAAAAAAGAAAGAAAGAAAGAAATGTGGGAATGAATGAATTAAAAATTGGGTTGATTGAAGGGAAAAAAAGAGGAAGAGTAAAAGATAGGAAAAAGGAAGCAAGGAGGAAAAAGAAAAAGAAAGAAAGAAAGAAAGGTGGGGATGAATGGAAAAGAAAGAAATAAAGTGTGAATTAAGCAAAATAAGTAAAGAGTAAATTAATGGAAATACAAATGTATTTTTTTTTGGTAATACGCCTTTCCCTGGTTATTTGAACAGCTACTTTTTCCAGAGTCCATTTAATGGCCATTCCATAATGTTATATATATAAAAAAAAACTCACATTTCCTGTCGCAATAGAAAACCTTCCTACTCCTATTTTTCCCTGTCTGTAGGCACCCTACTCCATTTATCACTGGACCCATACACGCACACACCCTTCAGTATCAGCCGGGGAATTCATCTTCGACAAACATTTACCAATGATCAAATCTCTGCCCAGTATGGCACACAGCGGAGGGATGTGTCCGACTGTACGGCTGTGTGTAATACAGAGGACCCTTTATGAGGGTTTATGTGTGCTTTACGTGATGGAGTGTTTGAGCTGTGGAGTGTATGACCAGACTGCATAAGCGAGGGAGCAAACACACTTGTGTGTGGGCCTGTGACAAGGGGCCGAGTATGTGAGGCTGCGAGATTAGTTGTCTGGCTCAAAGTCACTTTTTCACACACCTCTCATCTGTACCGCAGATGTCGGACCTGCCTGTGTCCCAGTGGATGACAAATATGGCTTGTCAGAGAGCTTGTGTCTTACACAGCCAGCCGTATACTACGCACTTTGCTGTATTGTTCCACCTTACCTATTGTTTAATGATAGCGCCACAGAATTGATGCCACCCGTGTCTTTGTGTGCGTGTGTGCAACCAGTTTAGTGTAGTACTGTGCTAGGTACCTGGTCCCTGTCAGGACACTTTTATTGATGTGTGTACTCGCAAGTGTGTGTATATGTGTGTGGTAAAGGCCTGTCAGTGGCCTATTAGAGGGAAGATTGAGACTCCACTCGGCACAGACTCACTCAACCAACACAACCTGCTGGGCTTTACAATCAGGCCTGGGGACTCATCCATCGCCTGCTGACACGCCAGCCCCGCACCCGCGGCTCCTCAGACGGCCGATTATTTACTCAACTCACTTCGGCTTCAGTGCTGCGTGCTCACACCTTTATCTATCCCTCTCGGTCACATACACAGACTTATTTTTCTGACAGGTTCCCATGTTATTTGTCTGTCTACTCTCTTTATGCTGGGCCGCTTGGGATAACTGAGTGGTGACGTTAACATTAAATGGAAAAGCGTTTTTTGGAAAAGCACAACTACACAAACAATTCAGAGCATTCAGAGCACTAATTTAGTGGCCAGTTAGTCTAGTTCATTTGTTAGTCTGTTTTTAAGATGCTTTGTGCATGACATACAATAGGACTACAAAGTTTATTAGACTAAACAATGGCATACAGATAAGATTAAATGGTCTGCAACAATAATTCAAGAAGGGAGGATGGAAGGAAGGTAGGTAGATATGTAGGAATAAAGGAAAGATGGAAGGCTAAGTAAGGTAGGTAAATAGACAAGAGGAAATCAAAGAAACGTAGGCAAAGTAAGGTACTGTAGGTAGGAAGGAAAGAAGGATGCAAAGGAAGGATGGAAGGGTATGCAGATAGGTTAGAAGGAAAGAAGGCAAAGCATGGTAGATGGGTAAGCAGGAAAAAAATAAGGCAAAGTAAAGTAGACAGATGGGTAGGAAGGAAGCAGAGAATGAAGGAAGGAATAAAAAAAGAAATGTAACAGGTAGATAGGTGTTGAGGGAAAAAAATAATGAGGAAAGAAAAGAGGGAAAGGATTGAATGAATATATAAAAAGTAAGGAAATTAAGGTAAGAAGGCAAGTAGGTAGGAAGGAAGGAAATAAAAGATTTAAGGAATGAAAAGAAGGAAAGAAAGAGTATAGGAAGGAAGAAAAGAATTTTGGTTAGAGAGTTTGACTCCTAACCCTAGGGTTGTGGGTTCGAGTTTCTGGCCGGCAAAACCACAACTTAGGTGCCCTTGAGCAAGGCACCGAACCCCCAACTGTTCCCCGGGCGCCGCAGCATAAATGGCTGCCAGTGCCCACTGCTCCGGGTGTGTGTTCACGGTTTTTGTGTGTTCACTGCTGTGTGTGTGTGCATGAATTCTGAGTATGGATCACCATACTTGGCTGTATGTCACTTCACTTAAAGTACTCTGCACGGACCGAGTGGTCCACTCTGCTGAACCGCTGGCCCAGAACAAGGTCATGTGTTCGAATCCATGTGGCACATAAAATGTCATGGAATAATGGTTAGATGAGTCAGACGTGTAACCCAAAGGTTGCGGGTTTGATTCTTGGTACAAACAAGAATTGTAGGTAGGAATGTATAGGGCTCTCTTCCACCTTCAGTACTACAATTGAGGAGAGACCCATGAGCAAGGCACCAAACCCCCAATTGCTCCCTGGGCACGACAGCATAAATGGCTGCCCACTGGTGTGTGCTTGTTCACTACTCACTGCTATACGTGCACACTTGGATGGGTGAAATGCAGAGCACATATTCTGAGTATTGCACAATACTTGGCCGCACATTATGTCCTTTCTTTTCCTAAAGTAGAAACAAAAGGATGTTTTCACAGGACAGAAGGAAGGATGAAAGGAAATTGCCATCAGAGATGGAGGGAGCAAAAGGAAAAAGAAAAGTAAAGAAAGGAAGTGTCAAACCCAGCAGGCTTGTAGTTAGCACTCAAACAGGTAGCACAGTTGTTCTTCTGCCGACCAAAGTTCGAGTCCTAGCTTGTGGTCGTTTTCAATCCCCTCCCCTTCTCTCTTTCCTACTTCACTTTATCTCAACTCTCTAAAACATCCTGTCCAAATAAAGGCAAAAATGTCAAAAATAAATGTAAAAAAAAAAAAAAGGAAACGAAGGGAGAGAGCTAGGGAAAGGAAGGAAGATAGGAACAAAAGGAAGTACAGGCATTCAAGTTACACCACTTGTCCCAACATGTTCTCTGAAACTGAAATGGAGATACTCATAGTGTGACAACTGCTATAGTATTTATTTCACACTTTCTGGAATGCTCCCTGCACTCCTCATCAATGCTATGACAGGGTAGCAGTGACACCCTGCATCCTCTTAGGGATTATCAAGCTGTGTCATCTCATGTTCTCTGATCCAGTCTCCAAATTTGACAACTAATTCCGTTTAACAGCAGTCCGATTCTCCACCGTTCCATCTCTGTCAAATCATTAATCTCATTATTGACAGCAAGAGATACTCCTCCTGCTTCTGCAGCAATCCCCCAGGGGCTCATCCTCTGATTCCCAGTGGGACAGCACAGCTGCCATTAAATGCTTCTCCGGTAAACCAGCAACACTTAACACCACTATCAAACTAGTGTTAAGGCAGTGTAGAATCTCATGGGACAAAACAAGTGTGGCAGAGATGGAGTGTGGCATAGCTATGAATTTAAGACCTCAGTGAGTGAATGAGGCCCACTGTCTGCATGCAACTCCGCTTTAGTGCCTGTGCAAAACTGTTCATTAATATAATAGGAACAGGCATAGGCAAGTGAATTGAGTGCCCGAAAACAAAGGTCCACAGGCTAGAGTTCATGTGTCGAAAGCTTCCATCCACGGACAGTCAAAGAAGTGTACTTTGAATGGGCTCAGAGCAATTATGTTACTGATTTACTGATACGTTGACTTCGATATAAGTTAATGAACAATACTTTTATTGATACCAATTAAAAAAATCAGCAGGTTACATAAAAAATGATGGAAAACTGGACTTATTTAAAAGGGATATATAATGCGGTTTAAATTTTTCCTTTTTCTTTGAAATGTTACAAGCTTTTGGTGCATAAAGAAAATCTGTAAAGTTGCAAAGACTAAATCTCAAGTCCAAAGAGATATTCTTTATAAAAGTTAAGACTTGTCCACGCCCCCTAAAATGGCTCATTCTAACACGCCCCCATGTCTATGTCACATTGTGGGAAGATTTGCATAACTCCAAAGAAAAAAGGCATAAATTTAGTTCTCGCTGTTGTCGCCGACGCCATGTTGTCGCTGTGTTTGGTTGTGAAAGCCAAGCTACTTTGTTTTGCCTTCCAAAAGAGGACACAGTAAAATCTAGAAATCAGTGGTTAAGGTGTATTTACAACACTGCTGTATTCAACCCAAATATTCAGATGTGTGAAGCACATTTTATGGAGGACGAGTACTGTTTCCTGTGAGAGTAGACTACAATGCCGTTGTCTGCTTCTGTGGGGCATTCATAATTTTGCAAGAACAGTCTGGTGCTTCTGACTCAGTCTGTAAGTACAAAGTACATTTACATATTTAAAGAATTTGCCACTGATGATTAAAACACGAGTTTTAAGGAGTGTGGAGCATTTGTTGTTTGTCGTTTTTCCAATCACAAATGCAGACATGATACGCAATGCAACATGTAAAAACAGAGTATGAGTCATTATAATCAGTAATTATGTCCCCACTGGATGCAACAAATGTCTAGTTTATAATGGATTATATTGTTTTTGTCTTGTTAGCTGGGACACGGCATCACAGTATGGTAAGGCAGCGTTTCCCAATCCCACTCCTCTTGTCACAAACAACATTTGTTCTATTCGACAAGTGTCCTGTGAAGTGGACATCACAATCGGACATCACAATCGGAATGCAGTTCTTACACGTAGCTCTCTTCTAATGAGCTGGTTATAATAACTAGGTGTGTTAACTAAGAGAGACATGCAAAATATGCAAAGCAGTGGGGTGCGAGGACTGGGATTGGGAACTGCTGTGGTAAGGAGTGTAACATTTCCATCACACACTTGAGGCATTCAGCTTATCACAATGCATGGGATAGCTGGCCAATCAGAGCACACCTTCCTTTTCAGAATAATAAGCTTTGCAAAAATCTATGAGTTTCAGAAAGACGGAGCTTAGAGGAGAAACAATAATGTACATTATGTGGAAAATTATGTTTTTTTTCCCTTAAACCTCAAACACATTGCATTACACAAAAAACCCCACAAAATAATGTTCTTTTTAGTTACGTCATAAGACCCCTTTAAGAGCTGCTTGTGTGCAAAATAGAGCTACATGATTTTCTTTTTAAGGGTGATTCTGGTTCTCTCATGATTCTGAAGAAAAACAGCCAACTAAACAAAATTAGATGTAATTTATGAATGCATGATTCAATGACTCAAAGATTTACTTGTTTCATTACTGAACAATCTCTTGAACTTACGAGCTACGCAATATCGCGTTCATTATCCCAGATGAATCACCTTCAATAATGAACGCGATATTGCATAGCTTGTCAGTGATCTACGGCTCTGTCTATTAAATTCCGCTCCATTTAAAAGCAGGTGATGGCAATTTAGCGGTAATCACGGAACCACATTTACTGACTAGATGCGCATGATCATTATCGTTAGATATATCACCCAGCCCTACCGTACACATCAGAGTTTATATCTGAACTAAAAACTTTTATCCCAATACTTCAGATTATTTGAATGTTTGTTGCAGAAATAATGATAGGTGTCGTTGAAAACACTGTGAATAGGAGGAAACAAGAGGAACAGTCGGTGTATGACTGCAGGGAGGCCACTGCACCCAGACCCAAAATACCAAGATGTCTCTTTTCAATCCGGGCACAAACGGCAGAGCTCATCTGAACATACGTGTCTGTGGCTTTTAAGTGAAGTGTGCCAACAAAGATCTCTGTCCACCTCTGAGACCTGTTGTTCAGCCAAGTGTTTGTGCATGGACGGGATGTGACCTTGGGAAGTTTTAAAGTGCAGAAATATAAGAAGAGCCCTCTGAGGCTCAGAGGATCTGCTAATGTAGACAGACAGATAGCAAGATGGGCAGCAAGATGGTTGATGTACATTGGAGAGATCCGATGAGAGACAGGGTACAAAAAGAACCTCCTCACCATGAACCATGGAACAGTGGATGGCTCTGTGGTGCCATACCAGTCAAAATCAGGAAAGGCTCAAGTATCGCCCACGAGGCCAGGCCTCATCTGTCAATGGTGCAATGCTATCGTCACGGAAGCCAACACCACAATAACACACATAAATACTCACCCTACTTCTACATCAACTGATGACTTGACCCAAGATGGTTGGGACTAATAAGAGCAACACGATCTGCAGTGAGCATCCCTGACTGCTTATAAAGCCAGAAATGGAGGTTTACAGTCATAATTCACACATCTGCTGCAATTTTACTGTGTGTTAACATTTAAGTTACTTAGCCTACATCATGGAAATGTTTCCATATTGCTAATGTTTAGTCCTTTGGGATTCCAGCATTGCTTCCTCTCCACATGCATGATGTTGTGTGTCAATGTTGGTTAGAGACCAAACAGGGAAAACTTGAATGCGTAATGACACCAGCTTCCTTACATTCAGGACTGCTGTTTTCATTCAGTTATGGCATTAAGGCATGAATAAGAGATGAGATGAAAGCATTATGACCTTGCCCTTAGCTTGAGTGCACTGGACTCCTATCAAAACAAACTGTTCAATAAACCATAGGTTTGACAGGATACTGTACTCATTTATGGTGCACTGCACTGTGATAATAATTTCTGATAATAAATAATTTCTTAGAGCTCAATTTTTGTTTAAAGGTCAATGACAAACAAGAATGTTCATGATAAAGAAATATATATATATATATATATATATATATATATATATATATATATATATATATATATATATATATATATATATATATATATATATATATATATATATATATATATATATATTAGGGGTGTAACGATACGCGTATTCGTATTGAACCGTTTGGTACGAGGCTTTCGGTTCGGTACGCGGTACGCATTATGTACCGAACGGTTCGTTGGACTAATTAATTACATTTGGAAAATAAATAAAAAAATTGTGAATTATAATGATATGCGTTCAACAAGGTAGCCCAATAACCCAAATGACGTAACAGCCAACGCCCCTGACACCTTTGAAGAAGAAAAAAACACCAGCTTATATGTTTATGTTAGGCTACTCAGTCAGGCGCTGGCTCACTCAGTACGCGCTGAAGGCTCGTTGCAAAATGGCCAATGCGTTTAACAGATCAGAAACAGAAGATCCTCCAATAACCAACAGGTCTGGTGTTTGGGTGCACTTTACCAATCGACCGGGGCATCCAAACAATCACGGAAATCAAAATGGACCAGTACTGTATGTACTGTGTCGGAATTTCCTGAGCAGTACGATACAGGCCTGCACGTTATTAGACAGAAGAACTGATATAAATAGAACGTATGCACGGGCAGTTTTGAAAACTCCACCTACTTTACTCTTGGCATACTGCAGCGCAAATCGCGTTGTATCTGAAGGGCAACGCTGAGCCCAGGGTCCAGCGCCGCGCATACCGCGTCCTGTGTGAAAGACCCTTTAGCCATTCTGCAACGAGCCTTCAGTGCGTACTGAGTGAGTGGAAAACGCAGGTTTTAAGAACATGCTTAATGTAATTGAGCCCCGTTACAATATTCCTTCACGAGCCCATTTCAGCCAGACCGTAATTCCTGCTTTGTTCCAAAAAACATAAGCCCTATAGAGAACCAATTGAGTAAAAACACACTCAATATAAACAGTTATAGAGTTCTATATAACTATTGAGTTTTTTGTTTGTCTTTTCACTTGTGGGGTTCGTGCTTGGTGGGGTGGGGTTGAGCATTGTGAGCTGGAATGTGTGTGTGTGTTGTTGTGTTTTGTTGTGCTGTTTTTGACCGTGATATTTGCTATTAAATGTTTATGTCAATAAATAAATAAATTTAAAAAGTTACATCTTTGTATTTGTTCATAACTACTACAACAATATAACATTTTCATTTTTTTGTAAGGAGCTGTTTTTGTTTTATACAGTATGCTGCTAAGAAAACACCATAGAAGATGGGTAAAGAATAGCTCCATCATTGTTCAATGTAAAAAAATACAAAAAAACATACTTTGTTAGTTTTAATAAATATATATATTTTTTAAAATCAAGGAAATTTATCTGCCAATTTTTTCTTTTTGCTGTATCTAAAATGTACCGAACCGTACTGAACCGAACCGTGACACCAGTGAATCGTATCGAACCGAACCGTGAATTTTGTGAACCGTTACACCCCTTATATATATATATATATATATATATATATATATATATATATATATATATATATATATATATATATATATATATATATATATATATATATATATATATAAAACGTACTATATGTATCAAATGTACTGTTCATATTTGTGTTGGTTTGAGTTTTTTTTTTTTTACAATAACATATAATTATGTTATCTTCAAAAAAGTTTACTGTAACAAATTATAAGTAATGAAATTTTCTTGAAACCTATACTTATGTGAACACACATTTTTATATACCAATTTAAAAAAAATTAATATCAATTCATTAATATCATTAAATTTGGAGAGACTTGAAACTAGAGGTTGACCGATACTGGATTTTACCAATTAATAAACCGATATTTTGGAATCTGAACGAAAAACAAAAGTACTGAAATATACATTGTAAATCACTACTAATATTAAAGTTTGTTCATAATTTATTAATGTTAACAGAAGAAACTTTAAAATAAAAAAAATGTATTAGTAAATGTTTGAAATTAACACACTCTAACAAGGAACAATACTTCTACATCTTCCATTAATCTTAAAGGGACAGGTCATCCAAAAATGCTAATTTTATGTTTATCTGCTTACCCCCAGGGCATCTAAGATGTAGGTGACTTTGTTTCTTCATTAGAACAAAAAACATTGCAGTCAGTCTTCTAATTGATGTGAATTTCCGCCACCTATCCCTCAAATGGACTATTGAAACTCTATCTACAATCTCAATTGGAAGTGTTAATGGTCCATTTGAGAGATAGGTGGCGGTAATGCACATAAGTCTGTGATCCACCGTAAAGCAAGAAGAAGAAGACGCGACGACTGAAGGGCCTGGTTTAGAAGGTGCTCAGGAGGATGCACTTAGGATAGTTCGAATAGTTCAAACATTGCTTAAATCAGAGGTAAAAAAACAAAAAAAAAAAAAACATAATTACTGTTAGGTTTCTTGAACAGGTCAATTTGTTTTGTGTCTTTAAACATCAATGTATCATCACAAGCCGCAGGGTTTAATTTAGTTTTATCTGTGTATGTTTGTTTTTAGTTTTATTGTATGTTTTAGCCTGGGGGTAAGCAGATAAACATCAAATAAAAATTTGGGGGCGAACTATCCCTTTAAATGTTACAAACTGGTTCTTGTTGTAAAATGTTACCATTTCATTTCAACAGTCATGCTTAAAGATGGGCAATTACATCTTTACTTCAAGAATGAACAATGTGGCATAAATGAGGTTCAAGTTCAGTGTTTAAAAAAAAAAACAGAAAGAGAAAGTGCAAGCTACTGTATATTACAGCTCTCTATATGAAGAATACATACTTTATTAAAGCCACAGTAAGACAAATGCTTTGCTGAAAAAAAGCACAATACACAATTTACAGCCTAGTATGAAGTCATTATGTACATTAACAATGATTTGGGGATTAATGCTCCATATCGTGATAACCGTAATTTCGAGATGACAGCACGTGATGTTCTATTTGGAGCTGTACACATCCTTGACTCAGAATTATGCTTTTTTTATGGCAACACTATCAATGGCTAAACAGAGCCTGTGGTGGTCAGGTGGTACAGCAGTCACATGGTACAAGTTGTAGCTCTCAGAAAACTCCCAGTTCACAAGTTGTAATTAAGAGTTCTGACAAGGACTTGAGCGTTTTTTACAAGTTGGAATCTCGTAATTACAGGAATCCCGATATGACATGAACGCAACTTAATATAGTGTAATTTAATGGAAATCTATGTGAATGGTGCTCTGTGGCACAGCAGGATTTTCTGTCGGCTGCATTAATTTGCATCTGAAGTTTCCCGCCCTGTTCAGTGCGGAGCTTCACACCTCATAACAAACAGCATGAAGTGTCAGTGATTTCCACCTCTAGAGGCCGCTCTCACACAGTATGATGACAGCGGACCATTTTCAGTCACTCCGATAGATCCAATAATCAACTATCGGTCAACCTCCATGCACAACACAACCCTTTACTAAGGGGTTTCGAAATTAATGGTTTCTTTGATGCATCGCGATGCAGGCAAGGACAATTTGGTATCAGTTCAATAATAGACCATAACCGATTATAATGTACTGACGCTTTTCTGATTTTATGTGTTGCATACGTTTTTTGTCACAGTAGCATGCATTAGGCACATTTGGCTTGTAGCGCCACTGCACAGAATGATCAGTGTATGACATCAAGTACTGCAAGAGTGATAAAAGAGCAGACGGATCCAATGAAAGTCGTGACATTTGCCAAGTATGGTAACCCATACTTGGAATTGGTGCTCTGCATTTAATCCATCCAAGTGCAAGTTCATTCTGTAAAACTGAAAATTGCATCGTCAATGCATTGTGATGGATCATGATATCGAATTGAACCGAACTGATGACATGATAATCGTAACCGAACCAAACCGTGAGACCAGTGTAGGTTCATACTCCTGCGTGTCAGTCGCATGGCAGCTGCGCTGCATTTTCTGTTTCTTTACACACCAGAATCGTGCCTGACACGGCGCTGGCGCGCTGCTGCTGCTTTAGGTGACATAGAGGGAGGCCGCCAACAGACCAGGCTCTTGTCTTCACGACAACAATATCTATACTTCATGTTGAGCATAAATATAAAGCCTACTGATAAAGGCCACCGTCAACAGTATTGACGGAAAAATAGACTATGTTTAACAGGTGCAATATCTGAAAATCTATATTTATTTATTATATATTTTTTTTAAATTACATTTATATGACAAATAAACATTTTCCTATTCTATTTTGCCTGGAAATGCTTCCAACAGGCGTGTTGCGTGAACAATAGGCATCGGTTCTATTTCTAGCATTCACGCATTTGCTGCGTGTCTTCACGCAGGCAGTCTGCAAGCTTTAACCTGTTAACATGGGAGCCGAATTAAAAACAGACACGCCACGCAGCTGAGACGCTTACGCCATGCATCCAGTGTGTCACCGGCCTAATGAACCTGATGAACAGATCCAGACAAATAAAAACAGAAACTTGTCATTGACCTATAAACGTATTTAATAAAAATCACATCAAAGCCCCATGAGATTCACATTCCAAGGAAGTGCCTCAGGGTTGTGACTAAGTTCAGAGGAAACAAGTGCTTGTCAGCTGAGCCAAAGATTCAAAAAGTTACACCTTTCTTGCATGTGTCTATTGCACGGGGGCACTTATGAAGGTTAAGTGCTCTGAGGCCCAGCACACAATAAAGCCTTGGGGATATGAAACTATGCCCGTCACAGCTGAAAGCTGTATATGTTTTGAGAGATGGAGGTATGTTTGTAAAAACATGGAAGCATGAATGTCTTAAAGACACAAAAATAGGGATAACAAATTTAGCAGACAGAAGGTTATACTAGATATCCAAGGGTGTGATTATGCCATGTGTTGACAACAGAACTACATCTACTCACAGAATTAACATGGGTACCATACATGTGTGCATTTGTGTGGTGTACACATCCTGTGTGGTGACAGAGTGAATAAACCTGACTGATGCATTCTGGGTTAAGGGAGTATGTCCACTGAGAGCAGAATACACTCTCACAAACTCTAACATACACTTCACCTGTCAGCCACCTGTCCACAACCAAGGGCACATAAGAGTCTGGACAAAACCCTGGGCGGTATTCTCCTTGCAGGGCATCATTAAACACTGGGTGTGAATAAGTGTGTTGCTAAAAGGAGTTGGTGCTTGGCTGTCCATGCTCAATCAAGTGTGAGCATTCAACTGACTAAAAAACTTGGGTTCCACTCACTGAGTGAGGCATTGAGCACAACGGAGCAGTCACTAACCCTGCGCTTGTGAGTGTCGATATTTCCCGAGTGACTTATGGAGGTCATGAAAGTGTCATCGTGCTAAACACTCACCTAGTCGGAGGGGCAGAAGCTTGAGATGGTCTTGTCAAGGGCTGCGTTTCAACTAAGCAGGATCGTAAATTATGACTATTGAACCCAATGAGACCTGTAATGCAATGATGCCTGTCCTTCTTTGGAGTTCCAAATATTCACTCCATGTTTGACATCTGTTACATCAAATATCAAAGGTTCTCAAAATCACTGATACTTGCTGTGTTTGAAAAAGACTGTTCCTGATACTAAACTGTTTCAGAATAGGGCTCCAACTAACAATTGTTTTGGTAATGGTTAATCGGTCCATTATTCATCATTTAATCTGATTTAAATGACACACACACACACACACACACATATATATATATAAATAAAATACACAATTTTTATACATATATGTGTGTGTTAAAAAAAAAAAATCTTACTGTCTATCTATCTACACTACCGGTCAGAACGTTTTTGAATGTTTTTACTATTTTTATAATTGTAATATTGTGAAATATTATGATGTAAAATAACATTTATATTTTAACATACATTAAAATCTAATTTATTCTTGTGATTCAAAGCTGAATTTTCAGCATCATTACTCCAGTCTTCAGTGTCACATGATCCTTAAGAAATCATTCTAATATGCTGATTTATTATCAGAACCTGTGATACTTTTTTTTTTTTCAGGATTCTTTGATGAAGAAAAAGTTAAAAAGAAGAGTATTTATTTACAATATTAATCTTTTCCAACAATATACACTACAGTTCAAAAGTTTGGGGTCAGTACATTTTTATTATTTTTTTTTTATTATTTTTTTTTGAAAGAAAGTAAACTTTTATTCAGCAAGGATGTGTTAAATTCTTAGTGATAGCAAAGACTTATATAGTTAAAATATAAATCTTAATATTCCATTTTGAGCTTGATTAGATTGATTCATTTTTAGTATACAGTAAATACTGGGTACCTCTTGGGCTAGTTTAGAACATGCAACTACAATTATGGGAAAGACTGATTTGACAGTTGTCCAAAAGACAATCATCAACACCCTCCACAAGGAGGGTAAGCCACGGAAAGTCACTGCTGAAAGGGCTGGCTGTTCAAAATATATTCATAGAAAATTGGAAGGACTGGAAGGAAAAAGTGTGGTAGGAAAAGACGATTCTTGGGAGTGGACTGAAGCCGGAGTCAGCGCATCAAGAATAACCACACATAGACATCTTCAGGAAAAGGGCTACTGCTGTCACATTCCTAGAACCAAGCCAATCCTGAACCAGAAAAAAAATGTCAGAAGCATTTCACCTGGGATAAGGAGCAAAAGAACTGGACTGTTGCTCAGTGGCCCACAGTCCTCTTTTCAAATGAAAGTAAATATAGCATTTAATTTGGAAATCAAGGTCTGGAGTCTGGAGGAAGACTGGAGAGGCACATAATCCAAAGTCCAGTGTGCAGTTTCTGAAGTCAGAGATAATTTGGGGTGCTGTGACGTCTGCTGGTGTTGGTCCATCGTGTTTTATCAAGTCCAAAGTCAATACAGCCATCTACCAGGACATTTTTGAGCACTTTATGCTTCCATCTGTTAACAAGCTTTATGGAGATGCAGATTTTATTTTGCAGCAGGACTTTAGCACCTGCCCATAATGCCAAAACCACTTCCAAGTGGTTTCCTGACATGATATTACTGTGCTTGATTGGCCAGCCAACTCACATGACCCGAACCTCACAGAGAATCTATGGGGTATTGTGAAGAGGAAGATAAGTAACATCTGACAAACAATACAGAGGAGATGAAGGCCACTATCAAAGCAACCTGGGCTTCAATAACGCCTCAGTAGTGCCACAGGCTGATAGCCTCCATGCTACGCCGCACTGAAGCAGTAATTTGTGCAAAAGGAGCCCAAATCAAGTATTGAGTGCATAATTAATCCTGCTTTAGAGATCATATACATTTCTGTTTTGTAAATCTTTTTTTGATTGAACTGAATTTGTTATTTTCCTAAGCTGTAAATTAGAACCATCAAAATTAAAACAAAAAAACTCTGGAATTATTTTAGTTTGAGTGCAATGAATCTAGAATATAATAAAGTTAGCTTTTTTGATTAAATTACAAAAAAAACAACTTTTCCATGATATTCAAATTTTTTGATATGCATCCGTATATGATTGAATGATTTCTGAAGAATCATGTGACACTTTATACTGGACTAATGGCTGATGAAAATTCAGCTTTGCATCAAATAAATAAATTATATTTTAAAGGATATTAAAATAGAAACCATTATTTTACATTGTAATAACATTTTACAAGATTACAGTTTTTTTTTCTGTATTTTTGATCAATTAAATGCAGCCTTGATGAGCATAAGAGATTTCTTTAAAGAGCAGCTTTTTTTAAAATTTTATTTTTTATATCTAATTTGCAGTTTATAATGTAGCTATAATATTTGCAAAGTTGTTATTCAAAAGAGTGCATGGTAAGTAAAGATATTGCATCTCAAAAGAGAGAGTAAATTCTGAATCACCTTAGCGAGTCATCATATTTTCGAATCTTTTGCCTGTTACCAGTATACATTACTGGGTAATACATTAACATAATCCCTGCTTGCCCGTGAAATACGAACAGATTCTGACCGGGCCACAAACAATTCCGCTATTAGTGTGTTTACATCATGTTGAGAAGACGATGTGTTCAAGAATACCACAGATATACAATTCAAACCTTTTGTTGAGTATAATTTTATTAAGGACTGCTTCTCTAATCTTGGCTTTTATCTTCGTTGGTTTCTAATCTTCTTAATTTGGACTAACAAGCTCTCCGAACCACAATCTGTTAGTACGATTGATACGTTATGTGTATATTTTCAATTGAGTGCTCAAAATATCAAGTTTTTGTGCTAATATGTGATGTATACCTAGTGCAGCTTTATGTTTCCAGGTAAAGCACAATATCACTTACTGAAGTAGTTCTGATAATTCGCTATGACTCTAGTATTTCCTAAGAATGTGTCGATTAAAATAGACTGACGTTGTTCTAATTACTTCGTTTAATAATAAAGTATGTATTGTAGCGCACAGACCTTATAATCATTGTGAAGTTGCTGTTTATTTTGCTGCACCGGCAGTCATAGGGTTAATGTGGAGCGAGTTAGTAGGCTGCTTTGCCTGTGATACAGCTGTTCTGTGTTCTGATTAAAAGTCAAGACAGAGCATCTTTTGTCTGTCTTTCTTCAAACATTCCAGTAGACTTACTTTGGTTTACAAACTGCATTTTGTTATCAGTTAGTCACATAAGTACTTGGCTAATGTAATCACCATTATTGTTTTAAGTGTTCCCAGTTTAGCAGGTAAACTTTAGCTGTGGGCATGATTTGCTTGCATAAGTGTTTTTGTATTTTATGTTATTATTATAAGAAAGGATTGGAGCACTTTGTCAATAGTCGCGCTCGCTAACTGGCTTAAGGACTCCTCTCTGTGCCAATCACAACAGGCTTGGCCAGCTGACCAATCAGAGCAGAGTAGACTTATGGAAGTGAGGGGTTTTCTCTGCACTTGCTTGGAATGAATCGTTTCAAAATTAAATGTATATTCTGAGAAAATTACAATGTTTCCTGACCTTAGATGCATTGAAACCTGTTGTAGGGGAGTCCAACCCAATATTAGGACGCTTTAAAATACCATAACCTGCTCTTTAAAAAAAACAATAAAAAAAAAACATTCAAACTCACTGACCTTAAACTTTTGACCAGTAGTGTATATCTATATCTATGTATCTAGCTATCTACAACCTTCATCCCCCATTATTTCAAAAACTTAACGCTAACACAATTTTCTATTTTGGGGGAAATTATTTATTTCAATATGTGTGTGTACCACAGTATCAGAATTATCCCTCAATAAGAGGTGCAAAAAGGTACAAAATCAAAATTCAGACTCCGCTCACCAAAGGTCAGGTTTCACAGGGGAAAGGTCAGTGGTGGACTGCCAGGTTTAGTGATTGCAAGGACCCGTCTTCACACCTAGACCTTTCAGTGTCAAGCAGGTGTTAAGAGGACAGAAAGTCCAAGACACGGTAGTGTCCCTCACGTCTCAAGTCCTTTCACATCTCTTCGTCACTTCACACTCCTCTTTCCGCTTTGACTGGCACTGATGCCAGCAGCTGCTGTAAGCTTAATTGGTCCCTCTGGGTAAGGCTGGCACGAAAGGGAACAGGCATCTGTTCAGAATGGGCAAAGAGGAGAGCACCTAACCGCTGGAGCAGCTGCCCTCAATATCACCAGGACAACTGCAAGGGCGTTGAAAAAGGGTAAGCCACTGACCTTCAGATTATTCACACGGCTAGCCACAAACATGTCATTCGGGAGGGGTTACTACCAGATTTCTCACCAGGGCACCTGCCAGACATGGGATCTATGCCAGGCAATGAAAAATCTACCAACTTTTCATAATGGCAAAGCGAGGGAACGAGAGAGAGTGACAGTGTCCTGTCACTGTTGTAAGATAAGAGGCTTCACTTCAAGTTGGTCATTAATATCCACAAACTTGTTAAGTGGAGAATGCCATGGAAGGGGATATGGGACATGACAAGTGCCCTGGCAGGGCAGAGAAAGGAACAAATCACTGGCGCTTAAAATAGGCCAGCTGGTATTCACTAACCCCAACCGCAGAGCTGCATTAAGGAACACTATCATTTATACCATAAAAAGATCTGATTACACATCACACAATTAGTTAACAAGTGTATTTAACACTTTGATTCAATATGCAGCATTAAAGACATTAAAGAAACATTTCTATTTATTATACCATCCTACACTCATACCTGCACAGTCAGGTCCTGTTATAAAAGGCAATTATAAATTGTGTTTCTCTCAATGGTTTCGTATAATCTGCGGTCAATCTTGCTCAATTCGAAAAGGCCATGCAACATTAAATTGGGTGCCAGTTGCATGCCATAGGACTTGCGATGGGATGGCCTGACTATATTTATTAGGCAGCTCAGATATAATATTAACTAATGCTGTATAAACCAAAACAACACAAATCAACAACAACAACAAAAATAGTCAAATTAAGTTTTATCCATAATTACAAATAAAAACAGTAATTGGACAGTGATGATTCAAACAATGAAATGTTGACAAGTGGTGTGAGGAGGGGAAAATGCAAAACATTTAACCACTGAAGCCACTAGCATTTAAGAGCGATTGACCACTGCACACAATCAATACTACGCCGTCCGTTGTCCCTAAAACTAAGACTATTCCGCCTCGGTGCTTCACACATGGGAAGAAGCGTTAATGTTAACATGGGATCTGCTGTCACCTTTTAAACAGATGGCCCCAAAGTATTGAATAAATGCTTTAGCCAGTCTGACTATCAGTCTGTGTCAGGAAAAAATAGACTGTACTTAACTGATCAATGATGTACCATTTGCTAGCATGATAGCAGATTCATGTCACACAGTACATTCATTTACAAATACAATTTATATAAATAGTAATAGACTACTTTTATAAAGATTTCTGTGTCTAAATACTAACCTAAGTGAAAGGTTTCTACACACATTACACACGTATTCCTTAAGTTTAAATACAGCTTAAGTTATTAGTGCTTTCTTTATAATTCTGGATGAACCCACTCAACTCAAGGAGGAGTAGACTGTATAGAAAGTATATTTGCAAAGCCTGACCAGATAAGTGACTATCACTAACCAGAATGGAACCTTGGTTGCTCTACGACCACCGTGACAGGAGACAAACTAGCTATTTCCCACAGAGCAACTCACCGGGGACAACAGAAAATGAACTGGCCCTGATCAATACCATTCAGCTCCCCTCTCTCGTTCTCTCTCTCTCTCGCTCTCTCTCTGGTGCTGTAATTCACAGCATGATGTGCAAAAGCACATATAATTATGTCATGTCAGAGCTACACAGGAAAAAAGGGAGTTTATTTTCTTCTAATACACAAATGTTGTGGAATTCCTTCTCATAACTAATTATACTGGTTAATGGTGAACAAATTAAATGGCGACTGAATTTTCTCTTTTGGGGCAGTGGTGGTGGTTGGGGGTGGGGGGGTTAGACGTTTCTCCTTTCCTTTTTTAAGGAAAGTGTACAGCAATAAACTTAATTGTATGATATATGAAAGAGAGCAGTTTTTATAATACAGGGCTCAAGACTGCGACCATTTTTTTTTTTCTGCCGGTGCAACTAATTATTTGTAACGTTGCCCAGCTCATCAGCTCTGCCATTTCTGTTGCAATTGAGAAACATCAAATGAAAAATTAAAAGAAAGCGAAACTAAACCGCGCTACACTTCAGCTGTGCAGCGCAGACCGCTTATCAGCTCGGACTGCGACGCAAACACACTTTTCCAGATTCAGAACAGCTTTCTCTGGAGCCAAAGCTGATTTCAGGACACTCTTACTGCACAGTGCTGAATGATCCTATTAAAGCATTTAAATTCGCTGCACAATAATAACGTTACTATGAGATCTAGTGAGAATCATTCCAGAAATCTTATTAAACACTGCTGACATACGTCAGAAAACCAGAAGCAGTAACACTAACTATAAATCCATTATATCATTAATTTCAGGGTTTGTACAACCTTTTGAGAGAGAAATTCAAGCACTTTTCAGTGACTGTCAAGCATTTCACACAACTATTTCCAGCACTTTAAAGCTCTAAGATGATGCAGTTTGAATGTTATTTTTATTGGGATTAACAAATATACTTTGTGGTAAATAAATACTTAGGTTATAAAAAAAAAAAAAAACATCAAATCACAGTTATAACCTGTAGAAAGCAGCAGAGGAGCACTTATTGGCTTACACATTCATTTCTACTTTTTCTATATATTTTGTAATTATAAAAATAACTATTATAAAATATAAAATCATCAAGAAATCAGATTTTGTCAGAATTTTACACTTTTTTTGTGTATGAAGTAAAAGTCACAAACTTTTCTTCAATTTGCTACTAAATCACACATAATCAATGAAGTTGGTCGGTTGGTCAATATGCTAGAAAATTAATGATACATTAATTAAGAGTGGAAGAGTGGAATATATACATTTTCTGTATATAAAAAGTAGATTTTGTACCTGTTACTGTTGTTAATAAAAGAACATTTTGTATGCATCTTAACTCAAGCTTAGTCTTTTACTGTCAAATCTGTATAAGCAATAAACAAAAGAAAAATAAACAAGAAATGAAAATGAAATATTTTTAGTATCTGCACTTTTTAATGCAAAACATTAGTAATTTTATGATTAAATGATTTTCATTTTGAATACCCCCCATATGTAGAATTTAGTGGCACCAGCATCATCATCATGATTAGAGAGTTGGACCTATAATCCAAAAGGTTGTGAGTTCAAGTCTTGGGCCGGCAGGAATTGTAGGTGGGGGAGTGAATGT
This sequence comes from Carassius gibelio, assembly GCF_023724105.1. Taxonomy (NCBI): domain Eukaryota; kingdom Metazoa; phylum Chordata; class Actinopteri; order Cypriniformes; family Cyprinidae; genus Carassius; species Carassius gibelio. The sequence goes on along the minus strand of NC_068401.1, from coordinate 12,181,142 downwards.
ACAATTGCTGAGTGAGTGAAGACTGCTTCTACACGAAAATATTTCCGGTGTATTTTAAAAGGTGACATCTTAAGATCACAATCTCTAAATTCCCATGCATGTATGTGGGCATCAGTAATGCCTTCCTCTAATTACTGAGAATCTTTATTTGGATGATGCATAAGTGTGTGGGGTATGAGAGTGCTGTCAACACAGAGGAACACTGCTAGTCCACAGGTGTGGGAAAGACCCTCGGCACAATTCTCAGGCAGAGACATGTGTGTTTAATGCCATTCACACTGCCACTCTAGGACATTTTTGTCCTGTGTCTCAGTGTAAAGAAACTTGTCTGCTAACAATTAATTATCTACTAAAGTATCCTACAGATGAAGCTTACAATCTTTGTACTGACTAAAATCATCAAGTGGTTTAAATGATGAATGGGCCCCTTGTAAAAGGGCTCCCTCTGCAGGTGATGATCAGTAATGAACAAAAAAAGATCTTTCACACATTAAAACCTAAGCAAGCATAAAAATATAATCCCCCCCCCCCCTAAATATTAATAACAGTGTTTGCCACAATGATGCATTGATATAAGATATTTCATACTTGGTAATACTGGATATAACAGAACTACGCAATACATATTGTGTTTTCATCTAAACAAAGAAGTACCTATGAGCTTAATTTCAAAAGAAGAGGAAAAGAAAATGTCAAAATTGAGAAAAATCAACACTAAAATGAAGCCAAATGTATGGAGTCAATTAAAAAGTGCGGCGACAATGAGCATAAAAACAAATGGATAACTAACTACAGTAAGTGCAAGATACTCAGACAAAACTAAAGGGGATCTGATAGAGGTGTGGAAATAGCAGTAGGAACCATGCTTAACATTGTTCTGAGACAGGTGCTGTGTTTTTGCCAATGGGAATAAAACCAATAGATGAGCTACATTAGTGGCAAAATCACTCTAGCACTCCAGTTTGCCTTTAAAAAAAAAAGTGGTAAGCAAGATGAAGGCAATGGAATCCGGACATGATATATGTCCGATTCAAACCTCCATCCCCCTGAACACATGTGCAGGGAGTCAGGATTTCAGTGCAAGGCAAAAATGTACACAAACCAATACTGTAACATCAGAACTGGCCCCCCTACTAGACTGGACTCAATTACTTTCTTAGTTCAGAGCAAATCTTACTAATGAAATACGCTAAGCATTAATTATGTAGCCTGAGTGGGAGCCTATAAAACTATACCCACCAATCCCAGCCGATCGATACTCCAGGAGTGGAATTAGCAGTTATCTTAAAGTCCTTTAACAACAGTGCAGGCTGACAGACCAACACAAACAATCATCCATAATTAAACGGACACTCTCTCTCTCTCTCTCTCTCTCTCACACACACACACACACACACACACTGTAGTGCATTTAAGTAAGCTAGGGAACAACTAATACCATTTTTTTATACAAAGTATGAATGTCATACATATTGTTCTTTACAATAAAATGCTCAAATACCGGGGCTTCACTAAAACTGGTTTGGTTGTGGTTCTTAACTGGAGGCCACAACCAAAAGTACTAACCATATAATTAAGCAGAGGACATAAATAAAAGGCTTGTTGCATAAAATCATTTGGTGTAAGTAACTTACAAAGGTTTCATTATATGCCCATATCTTGTCAATAAAAAGTCTGATTAATTTTTGGATCCAGGTAAATGCTCTAAGCCTACTTAAAGAGAATTGAGGGGTTGAGATAAATCAAGAAAATAAAAAGATATTTAAGAATGAAACTGGTCCATCAGTTATATCAACATTTATTTTATTTTTTATTCATTTTTTTGCCATTTTATTGCGACAGGACAGTTTAAAGTTGACAGGAAGCAAAATGGGAGAGAAAAGGGGGCAGGATCGGGAAAGGTCCTCAAGCTGGGATTCGAACTCGGGATGCCCGTAGCGCAACAGCACTTTACATTGGCGTACTGCCCACATGTCTATCGGCACAGACAATCGTTATGAACGGTTAATACATTTGCATGTTACTGAGCTTATAACTTCAAGGTGATAAATTACAATGTTTGATTTTAAAGTGCTCCTATTATGCCATTTTTAAGGTTCCTAATATTGTTTTGGGAGTCTCCTACAAAAGGTTTACATGCATGCGAGGTCAAAAATGCCTTTATTTTCTCAAAATATGCATTTAATATCTCCTCATTTTTCAATGATTCTAAAGTTATTTGTTTGAAGCAGTTCTAAGATTCAGTCTCTGTAAACCCCTCCTTTCTGTGAGCCTACTCTTCTCTGATTGGTCAGATGACAGAGTCTGTTGTGATTGGTCTACCACATGCAGCGTTTATCAGTGTGTATTTTGTCCACAAAATGATAAGGCACACATCATTTTACTCACAGTATTTTAACTTAAGTGCTGAAATGGATGAACAGATTTGCTGGTGCGGTAAAGTACTTTTTATTACAGTACAGTACAGAAAATAATTTTATTTAAAAAGTGTATTGCTGTTACTGTGGCATGAGAGAATCCAAACAGAAGTTATAATCCATCATGGTGGCGCTCGTGAGTTACTAAGGGGAAAAGGTAGATGGGGCACTTTAAAAAATATATTTGTTTAATTGCGTACAATAATTACAATACTGTGTTGAGTTGCAATTTGATGTCCCATGTAAAATCTGAGTTGAGAATCCCTGCACTGAATGAAATATTTACAAAACTCCTCAAAAGAGTAAAAATCTAAAGCAAAAGAAACCAAAAATAAAAGACTGGATAGAGAGAAAGTGAAAGAGAAAGTTGGGTGCCTTCCATTGACAACATTCACTTCCCAGATCTCATCTGTCCATCCGTCTGTGAGCTTTGTGTGTTAAACAAGCTCCCACACATTTCCCAGGATAACACACACAGCCTGCGGTTTTAAATTTGGACAGCCACCTGCGGGGATGACTAAGATAGCTTGTGTGTGTGTGTGTGTGTGTGTGCGTGCAGGGTTTATGGAGCTTACTTGGATATGGGGTGTTGAGCTGGGGAACTTGCATGCCAATCGTGGCCAGCAGTCTCTGAGAGGCCTGAAGGTACTTAACTGCTCCCTTGAGAGCAAAATAAAGATCAAGCCCAAGTGAGAGAGAGGGAAGGCATAGAAAAAGAATATGATGGAGCGAAACTATGGGCTGTGCCAAAAAAGCCCTTCACAAACAACCAAAAAAAAAAAAAAAACGACAGAAAATGGGCCGGGTGAGATATATATATATATATATAAAAAAAAAAGCAGGGAAAAGGAAAATCGAATGAAGGGATGCCTGCATGGTTTGCTGGCTTACTTCTTAGGCTCAGAATAGAGCATCAGCTCCAATGTCTGGGCCACTTCGACAGAAAAGGAAAGTTGAGAGTGATTAGGGTCGGGTTTCCCAGTCCACCCCTCCGTCATGGGCTGTGAGCCAGGTGGAGCGGACTGTGGGTTTGAGAGTTATGTGTATACTCTAGCCCCTGGATGGCCTCTCTGGTCAGTGTACAGCTACAGCCAGCCAGTTAATTAGGAGAATTTCATCACTCCGTCATAGAGAAGTAAAGATAGAGGGAGAGGAAGGGACAGAAATATACTATTAGTCTATGGTCACAGAAGTTGATTCAAGCCCATATGGATGGCGATGAGAGTAACACAAGCTCTGCTTGAACTGAACTGTGGTTGTTTTATTGACATCCTCATATTGATTGTTTAGATTTGAATTTTTCTTTTCCACAAGCCATGTAATTCATACATGCAATGAAATGAAGCTATTCTATAAAATGCTCTGGGCCAAAGGGTCAAGTTTGTTTATCGTAAACAAGTCAATCATCCTCTTCACATGCACTGTGGATTGGTGATTTACAATATTTTGGATTTTATTTTATTCTGGATAATTTTAATTATAATTATTTTTTAATCTGTTTTAAAATTCAATTTATTCCTGTGATGATAAAGCTGAATTTTCAGCAGCAATTACTCCAGTCTTCAGTGCCACATTATCCTTCAGTTGTGCAGTATAATACTGGTACAATTGTCCCACATATAGTGACATTTTTTACAGTTTTCTTTAATGAATAGAAACATTTATTTAAAATAGAAGTAGAAGAATATATATATATATATATATATATATATATATATATATATATATATATATATATTGTAATGCATTCTTGCTGAATAAATATATTAACTTTATATAAAAATGTGTAAGAAAACAGGAAAACTTTATCTCTTTAACTTGATCAACTTTAGCTCAAATGTCTTCTGCAAATAAAAGAGAGAGATACAGAGAGAGAGAGAACGAGAGTTGAACAAGAAGGTGGTTGCAGGTTTTGAAAAAAAAAAAAAAAAAAAAAAACATTCTGCAAATCCATTTTGTTACTAGTGGAACATAAAATGACACTTTAGCCCTACAGTAATAGTCACAGTTTCATGTGCTTCTGGGTTTGTAATTAGCAACTTGGAAAGTAACTTGGCAACTTAGTAACTACTTGGACAGAGTGAACAAGGCAGATCAAAGGCTAAAAACCGAGTGAGACTGCACCAGTGAAGGTGGTGTGAATGGCTATGCTATACCTCCAAACCCTGTTATTGAATGCAATGTGTTGAAACTGTTCTCGGATATGGTTACTAAAAATGATATGAACATATGTGGGCTCACATAACAGCCAAAAATAAAAATGGATATTAATCACATCAGTCTACCTAATTCTTACACTTCATCTTCTTACTTCATACACCTGTCTTTCAACAGCCATCGGCATATTCTCTCATATCCTATAAATGAACAAGTGATTTTATTATAAACTGCAGAAAATAGTTTTTTTTTTTTTTTTTTTTTTTATTCTAGAGGTGAGGAATACACTACCTAATCCAATCAGATAAAAAAAAAAAAGAAAAAAAAGAAAAAAGAAATAAGCATCATACACTTGCCAACTTTGTAAATGGTTACACATTTATAATGGGCATCATGACAAATAAAAATGTGTTCTAAAATTAGATCAAAATATATTTGAAAAAAAAATATAACAAGTAGACTGTGCTCAATATACACAATTATCCATGAAATAGGTAAACTCTGACTGCAGAATATTGTGTATGTTCCAGCTTTTAGCTAAATATTTCAATTGTACAAATGCGAACAGTGCTTATAATAATACTGATATTATCAATACTGTGAAATAATGGCTAAGTGATCAATTTGTCTTCAACACATAGAGAAAATACACCTAAACAAAACATAAAAAGTCAGTTTAGCAAAGTGTTTCAAAAAACCAGAGCAAGTGAATGATGTCTCTCTTTTTCTGGAAGCACAACACCCCTATAAACATGACCTTTGTGACACCAGCTTTCCTCCAGAGAATGGAGTGTCTTACTGGTTTAAAGTAAGGCCTAAAGACTAGTTTTAATATCCAGGACCTCTTTCTGCCTGCTTCCAGTCAGAAACCTTTAACCCCATGAACCTGTCCCACTCCAATCCACTCTATGAGAGAGCCAAAAATCCTCATTATGGATGTGTTTGACTCTATTTAGATCGCATGGTCTGCTTCCCACGCAATGCCAATTTACTGTGATTATTATGGTAACACTTCACGCCGTGTGGACAGATGAAGGGTGCGTGGGAGGGGCTTCTAAGATCAGATTACTGGAAAAGGGAAACTTAAAGGTCTTGGGCAAGAGGTAATATTATAACATGCCTTTTGTAGGAACTTAGCCATGGTCTTAAAACAACCAAGTGAACTTTATGTTGTGCTACATAAGACAAAGTTGATGCAAAAGGAACAGAGTTCAGTGTCCAAAAAGTACACTTGAATAACAACCACACAAGGGGAGCAGTGTGCTCTAAAATACTGCAGCTAAAAATTCAGTTTGAAAATTCTAAAACATTATCATTATTATTATTAATTTTTTTATTTATCATTTAAAAAAATAGTAAGTGGTGAAAAAAATGGTAATTATTTATTTCTAATTAACAATTTATTTAAATTTACATATAACAATATTAAATGTATAATAATAATACTACTAATAATAATAATAATAAAAGTATGTAATATGGGTGATTGTAAATAATGATTTATTACTACAGAAACTAGATGTTGACACATGTCAACATTAATTAGTCAAGTAAAGCTATAATTGGACAGAAAAAATACCAATAAATCGTAAAGACAAGCATGTTTGCAAGTCCCAGACAAATACATATCTACACATTGCATGTGTTGGAGGCGATAAATGATGTGTATGTTCTTAAATAATTAGCAGGTGTGTCTTGTTTAAGGTTTCTGATTTATTCTGCCCCGTGTGTTACCGGAGACCCCTCAGGATACCAAGAAAACATTTACCCCCAAAACAGGGAAGGAAAGAGTGTAAGTGCAGTGTCCCGTTTCATTGGCGTTTGGATTACACTTTTCATCACTAAGCTTTCAACTGCTGGCACAAACACTCAACAAATGATCTCACACATCAACCCTTTAACACACAAACTCAAAACTAGCTCCAATGTGAAAATGTGTGCAAACAGTTTGACAATAAACACATTTTCTATTTCTGCTTGTACTTCTACATTTTCCTGTAAGTGTATAGGAGACACACATCTCAAGCTGCATTGAAACTAAGTGGCTACATCTCCTTCCTCTTAACCAGCAGGTGGTCTCATGTGGTTTACAGATAAGCGCAGGGGACGGGTGTGCCTGCCAGGTGGCTGTTAGTTGTGTTGCTGCTTGGGTGTGTCACACAAGGCCGAGCAGGGAGAAGCTTTAATTATGGCCAGCTGACAGTTTGACAAGGGAGCAGCCAGAGGCCCGGGTGAGAGAAGCAAGGCACAAGAGCATTGGATAATGTCTCTCTACGTCTGTCAGTGACTGTACACGAATTACACACTGGGAATCCATGTCGAACACAGGGGTCTTTTCGTTAAAGAGTTTGAGGTTGATCAGTTGTCCTGTGGTTGTATGCTGGGTATTACCATGGTATGTTACTACATTCTGACCAAATGATTTGTAAACATCTACTTATATACAAAAGCTGCCCTGCTAAAAAAGATTCTATGTTGTCCATTGCCAAAATTACATAAACCAATTTCTTTCTTCAGATTTGTTGAATATTTATTGAATATCCTATATATATATTTTAATATTAATATTTCTCATACAGTTTTACATTTAATTTATATATATATATATATATATATATATATATATATATATATATATATATATATATATATATATTTGTTAAAATCCACTGTAAAAATGTTTCTGTGCATGTTTAAACGTTAAATAAATAATAAAATTCGGGCAAGCAAATAAATAAATAAATAGTATCTACACTTTTATTTAAAGTAATGGGGTTGGCAAGATTTTTGTACAATAATTCTGTTATGCTCACCAAACCTCCGTTAATTTGAACACAAGTGCAGTCAAAAACATTAATGTTGTGAAATATTACAATTAAAATATTTGTTTCTAATTTAATCATGTGATGAAGCAGACACAAGATCCTTCAGAAATCATTCTAAATATTAATTCTATAAATTCAGTGTTCAAGAAATTTACTTATTAGAATCAGGTTTTTTTTTTTTTTTTTTTTTTTTTTTATGAATAGGACTAACAGCATTATTACATCATGAATATCTATACTATAACTTTGAACCAATTAAATGTGTCCTTGCTGAATAGAAGTATTAATTTAAAGGGGTGCTATTATGCTTTTTCACCTTTTCAACTTAAGTTACCTTGTAATGTTGCTGTTTGAGCATAAAAAAACTATTTGTCCAATTCAAAAGGAGATATTTTATTTAACAAAAATCACTTTTCACAAAACTTCAACGAACGACTCGTTTGGACTACAACACATATTTTCCGGGATTTGTGTTTTGACAAATATCGACAAATGGAATGAGACCTGGTTGAGCTGCACTAGAAAAGATAATGAGTGCTATCTCTGTGTCGGAGACATGCAAGTGTTCCCACAGACAGACCAGTTTAGAGTGGTTACAATCATCTGGGTTTAAATTGCAATCAAATTGATTTGATTATGACGCAATATTTCAACTGAAGATCGCAGCAGGCAGCTATGGTAAGAGGCAGGACATTTTCAAAGTCCTGTACAAAATCAAGTCTTTTAGAAAAACGTTTAACGTGGCACTAAAACACGTTGTAGTAATTAAATGTACATAAAAAGCCAAAGAAAAAAAAAAACACACAAAAAAAATAAAAATAAATAATAATAATAATAATAATAATAATAATTCGCACTACATTTACATCGCACTAAATGTAATATATGTGTCATTTATGTTTTTTTTTTAAATATATACATTAGTTCTTGCAAAAGCTTGTAAAATCTTGGACTGTGGATTAGGGCTGTGCGATTAATCGAAATCGAAATAAAATCACGATGTGAGTGTGCGCGATTTCTAAATCGCTTTATAGCACGATTTTCCGCGGCCCTGACCTCCTGCAGTATGTTATCTGAACCAATCAGGATGCAGCGCACCTGAGTGGAGCGCGAGAGCAGAGCACTGAGAGCAGACTGGGCATATGCCCAAGTCCAGGTTCACACACTGTCTGTGATGCGCAGCCTTTTTGTTTTTTTGAGCAATGTTAACGGATCAGAAAAGAAAAGGTTATAAATAGAAAGGTGTGAAAAGATTTAATATCTTGCGTTTGAGCGCAGAGAGAGTTGTGAGTGCACAGGACACAGGTTGAATGAGAGGAGACACGTTGTAAGCCAGCATGTATCTGAGCCTTATACAGTCTATGATCTGAACACGCGCATCTGGTTTTGATAACAGAGCAAAGGAAATCATGCGTGCAAGTCAGTGATGAGCGGGTTGATCCAAAATGAGCGGGTGCCCGCGGTTACGAGTCATACAAAAATATTTTTAATGATATTCGGCTCGCTGTCGTTTGGATCCTTTGAAATAAAAATGCCAATTAAACCTTTGTCATTTATATAGTAGGCATTGACCCGCGCATCACTGGTGCGAGTGGAAAGATTCGCGCATTATTTTAATGTGCTTTCGCGTTACAATAATGCACTCTCGTTGCTGCTTCTGAACCGCTTAAACATAAATTACTATATACGCACTAAAGATGGAGTACGTGACCATTGGGCAATAAATATATTGGGCAAAACATATAACACCTGAGGTACCGCTCCCTGAACACGGTTTTATTTTCTTTTTTCTTTTTTTCCATATGTCTAGACATTTTGTTTGACATCTTTACTTAGTGATTATTTTGACTTATGTCTTTTCTAGAGACATTTGATAAAGCTCTCATTGGTTTTCTTTTGGAAATATGTTTAAAAATTATACTGAATGCATTTATGACAAAATCGTGATTAAAATCGAAATCGCAAAATTGATAAAAAAAATCGTGATAGGTTTTTTTTGTCCATATCGCACAGCCCTACTGCGGATGACACCTTTGGAGGTAAAGTAAAATAAATGGATCTAGAGAGAACATGGTAAAAGTAATTGGCAGTTGTACCAACGACAACCAGAGAGACTGAGAGAAACTGACAAAAGACAGCTGAAGGACAGACAAGTTTAGATATACTGAACATCCCCACACACACACACAATAGCTGTTAACAGGTGGTGGGTGGTCCTCCCAAAGACAGGCCTGCTTGACACATTTTCAACAGGTTGATGTGTGCATGTCGGGACCCGTACAGAGCATGAATTGGAGTAGTTGGATGTTTATCCAGTGGACACTGGTGGAGGGGAGAGATAACACCCCATTAAAGTACAAGTTGGCCCATCTGCTTGACATTCAGGGCCTGAGAAAGTGATGTGGAATGAGCAGAATGTTAGTCCCAGAAACTAAGGATCAACCGCGTGCGAGTGCAAGTGTGACTGACGCAGTTGATGAAACCACTGTGGCATTGTGGTATTTAGAGCTAACATATCTCGGGTGACAGTTGAGAGAAGTAAAGACACTGTGTTGGCCCTCGTAAATATCTCCTATTTCTTTTGCATTCTGATTAATCCAGCATTTAGGTAATATAGTGCTTGTTTTCCCTAATGGCTTTCTCTCTTTACATACAAACTTGTATTGTATTCATGCAATTGCAATACAATTGCATATCTATACCTAACAATAATACAGCACAAAGTTTCACGCAATGCTAACCTACAGTAGTATCAGGACGGCATGTGGATCAAGTAAACTAGGGCCGGCCGACAAACATTTGTCATAAACAGGGTATTTATTACCGGACTGGAGCTGGGATGCTTACTCAATATGGCAGAGGAATATGTAAGAATGGGAAATGGGGAGGAGGAGCTGGGAATTAGATCCAGCAGATGAGGGAGCAGTGGTGGTGTGAAAAAAAGTGGCAGAAACTAAAGGAAGTGTGAACTAGCGAGTGATGCAAAAAAACTAACTAAACTAAAATAAACAAACAAACCACATAAGGAATGAACTCTTGAGGGCAGAAGGAGACTGACGCAATGGCTGTCACCTCTATAATTTACAATGCATGTATGGTTGCCAGTGGGGGGGGGGGGGGGGGGTTTGGGGTATAATTTGATCTGGATAATACAAAACAGCATTCTACCACTAATGCGTGTAAAATAATTGGCAGTTTGTTTGGCAGTCCATTTCATTTACTGTACACTCCAGCACCACCCAGTTTGTATGCATACACACACACACACACACACACACACATATATATCAACGCGGATCTTTTGAATGGGGTAATTTTTTATAAATTCAGTTATTATTTTGTCTTGTGGTGTATATTTAATACTTTTAAAAGAAATTGATACTTTTATTCAGCAATTAAACTGACAAAAGAAAAAGTGTTACGAAATATATATTTTATTTTTTATTTTTTTTCCATCAAAAAATCCAGAAATAATTTCTGAAGGATCAGTTGACACTGATGACTGTAGTAATAGCTGATGAAAATTCAGCTTTTCCCAGAAATTATATTTTAAAATATATTCAAATAGGAAACATAATTTTAAACTGTTATTTGTTATTTTAAAAATTAAATAAATGCAGTTTTATATATATAAAATTCCATTCAAAAGTCTGCCTGTATGCCTTTTTTTAACTCCTAGTTGCCAGGATGTGTGTATGTTTATTCACGTTGACCGAGTGTGTGGTTTTGCCCTGAGGGGTGAGGCATTGTGTTAATCTATGGAAAAGATACTTTGCACATATAAAGTGACAGAATGTAATGCATGAAGATAAAAATCGGGGAAAAAATAGATGATACAGGATGAACATATACAAACCCTTCATAAAACATTACCTTCCTTACACCGCACTTCACAACGAACATAATACATGCTAAACTTAACTGATACCCCTGAGCAAATTTTGTCAAATGACCTGAACTTCTATAGATATCACTTGCTTGTTGTATAGGGAGCAATGAACACTATGCAGTGATCCTGGGAATTAGACTGCAGCTATGAATATATTAAAATACCTCTGCACACGTTCTCCAAATTGTAAAGATATTTTGTGAGTTAAAGATATAAATGATAAAAGATCATTAAAGTTTTTTCATATAAAATACAAAAAAGTAAAACCTAAAAGTATAATGTTGCAAGACTATATTTAGCTGCTGTTGAAACTTGCGTGTGTGTGGCCACTGTATGCATGTGTGTAAACATTATGTGAGCTGGTGAGGGATGGCACCATCAGATCGAGTGGAAAATGACAGCGAGATCAGAGCTGTGAAAGACCGGACAAGTGATTTATGGGCAAATAAAAAGGTGCAAATATTGTACAGTAATAGGACCCCTATGGATATAGTCAGGGCTAAGGTGTGTGTGTGTATATGGGCGTGTTTTTGGAATTGTGGTAACATGACTATGCTAGTATGCATTTACGAGAGGAGTGATGTGTCCGACTCCAGCTTAATCGTAAACCTTCCATATCATTGCCCTGAGCAGGTCACCATGTGCATGCGCGTGAGCTGAAACAGATACATGCTGGTCTTTGATTTACACATTACAATACCAATCGTTTGCAGAGGAGATGTTAAAACGTTGACCTGAACACTGTGTATTTGTGTGTGTGGAATGGGAGGGGTAGGGTGGAGGTGTACATGCATCATGCTGTGCCAAATAAAGCCACAGCAACTCTCCCTTAAGTTAATCACTTAAACACATGGGAGAGAAGCTGCCTACACAAACTTGCATGAGGGGGAGATCTGAAGCCACAGGCTGTCAAATTACTCATATAAAGATTCTACTTATTCCTCTATAGTAATGTCCACCAGAAAAGCATTTAGATTTTTAATTCAGCAAATTTTAAATTGCAAAAAAATTAATAAGTAAATAAATAAATGAACAAACACCTGAGTTTTCTGTTTGTCCTTACTGAATGCAATGCTGTTGGGTGACAAGACAATTATAGTCAATATAGTTATATGGAGCAGGAATTTGTATCAAGGGAGGCAACCAAGAAAAAAAAAAATAACTGAACCAATTGGCAAAATGTTTGTTATTATTATTATTATTATTATTATTATTTTAAACAATCTTTTAAGCCATCTCTAATGCTCACCAGTGTGCATTTGTTTGATAAAAAAATATCAAATTTGATATATTTCAATATATTTTAAAATGTAAATTTATTTATGATGGCAATGCTACATTTTTAGCAGTCATAAGACGTGCACTTTTGATCAATTTAGCACACCCATTTCCATAAATTAAGAATGAACGATTGAATGATCATCATAGAGCCCCTGAACTTTTTAACAGTAGTGTACATGAGTAACTGGTTAGTCAAAAAGTAATCGCTTGCTTAAGCGAAGTAGAAGCTTCATGTACGTGTCAACATGTTTAGAACAGTTATAGAATAGTATTACAAAAAAATAAGTAATACTCAAAACCCATATTTGTCAGTGAATCTACATCACTTACACAACCTAAGCACAAAATCTTTAGTTAGCTTGCAGTCAATAAATATGTGACCATTCATATAACCTGAATGTTGCTTGATATTACTGATGAACTACTGATTTTTAATTATCTTTCATGTCAAGAGAAGAAAAAAAATGAAGATTGTGCAACTATGGTTCATGATTGTGAAAAGCTAAAAAAAAAATATGAATGCAACACATGCGAAGACCACTTATGGATGTAAATGCATCCACAAATATATGAAGCTGTCCTGTAGGGAGAGAAGACACTAAGTTGCCTTTCATTTGTCTATGAACCCTCAAGCATTTGAAGCCCAAATTCCATTGAGACATTCATTTCCTCTCTTCTCCTTTTCTCTCCCCCTCTCATCTCCTCACTATTGTGTTCTGTCATTTATCTATTTTATGGGATTATTGAGGCGCTTCTCCCCTGCCCGCAATTCATTACGCTCCTAACTGCTCACTTAGGTTTATGCCCCTTTAAATCCCCCAACAGATAACCAACCAGCCTCTGTAAACAGATAGAGAGGGAGGGAGAGAGAGAGAGAGACATGTGGTGGGCACTCATCAGAGAAGGAATTAAGAGATGTCACGCGGCGGTGGCCATGGCAGTGAGGAGAGGCAGTTAGTGGCTGGTTTTTAACGTGGCTGCCCTCTTTCTCCTCATTACTAATTCAATTTGCTCTTTATTAGCCACTCTTATCTCCTGCACAGAGTCCCTCTGGCTAACCCCTCCATCACCCGCCCTGTCTTTCACGCTCGCCCCCTCGCTCTTCACATCCAACCCAAAGAAGCATCACCTGGCTGGAAGAAGACAGAACTTCCTATTACAAGACCTTGGTAGGAAGAGACACAGGTAATTTACAGGTATGCAAAAGGAAGGCAGTTATATGGTAATACTGCTACTCTAATGTGCACAGAAACAGAGCGCAAGTGATTACAGTGAGATGGGGTGGAGGGGGTGGAGCTGGCTGTAAAAACAGTAATTGCTTTCCATCAGGTTGGGCTTATATTCTCCAGTTCGTTAAAACAATCCAATTTGCAAAGGGATAATTACGCATTAGCTCCTTTTTATCTACTGAGCGAGAGCGCTGGCAGGGTTTGATAGTGTAGCTGTATTCGGCATGCCACTGCTGCAAATTACCCGCTATCGGCACATGTACACCATCACGGCCCGATTGGGCAATTAATTAACTCCTCCTATTCCCAGCGGATACGGGCCATCACACCCAAACCTACTCCCTCTTAAACCAATCAGGCTGTTGGGAACTTGCTGCCCTCTATTGGGGGTGTACAGTCACAGCCGACAGACTTAATTCACGATCTTTCATTATAGGGCTGCATGATTCATCTCATGCGAGTCACGTCAGTAAAGCTGGTTCTGTGATTAGTACCAAATGTCCATCACCTGTTTTCAAATGGAGCGGCATTTAGTAAACAAATATGTAGTTCGCTGCGCAATATCACGTCATAATCGCAGATGAATCGCATTCGATTGCGAACGCGATACAGCGCAGCTTGTCAGCAAACTACAGCTCTGTGTAGTAAATGCCGCTCCATTTGAGTACCATTTTGGATCAGATTATAACATCCAATAGACCTGAGTCAGAGTATCGCAATGTTTAATTTTTATTTTTAACGGGAATAAAAATGAGGCTGTGAGAGATAGAAGTACAGGGTGTTCAGTGGGTTGGTATGTTTAACAACATACCAATTGTTCAACTAATAAAATGTCGTTCCCATTTTAAAAAAAAAAGCATCATAACTATGTAAATGGCAACAAAGGAAAACCTGGGCATCATACACTATGACTAAAGATTAGAGGCTGACATTTTTGGGGGATTCCCGTGGGTCATGGGAATCCCGCGGGAACAAAATCACTATTAATGATGGGATTGGGACAGGACAGGAAAAAATTAACTTTGATGCCCAACTTTATACACAAATATAGCCTACTTTTTATTTTAATAAACTATAAACTAGTGGTGTGCGATATGACAATTTTTGACCGTGGACGATAAAATTGCTCCACGATCTGCTTTTGAAGAAATATCGTAGTATCGTGCTACAGCGCTCATTCTATCAGCTGCAGTTCTGGTGCCTGTTTCAACAACACATGCATTCACACACAGCAGTGTTAAATCAGCACTAGAGTTACTCTCTCATTAACATGTGCTTTTAGATGGTTCATCTCTGCAATAACCGAGCTGTAATCTTACAGTGCTACTTCATCTGTATCTGATTTTGAATGAGCAGAAATCTGTAAGAAATACATCGATCTGTAGATAAAATAACTGACGAAAATGTACAGATATTTTCATCAAATTATTAAAACTAATAAAATTATTATACCACAAGCACACATACCTTTTAATGCTTGTTGACAATGTTATTAGTTTGGCGTTTTGTGGGAAAAAAAGTTTGCACACAATAGCCTTATTCACTTTGAAACTCTCCAATTATTTTATTTATTAATTTTTATTTTATTTTAATATAGGCTATGTTATGAACATAACATTGAAATTCAAACATATTGAAATACTTTATCCATGGAGTGAAGGCAGAGCGGTGTTTCTGGTATCAGTGAGTGAGGAGCGGAGTGATTATTAAATGCTCGGAGCGCGGATGGAAATTGTTGTTAAAATACATTATACATCATTTTTGGTCATAAAGATAAAAGTAATAAATCTTTCGAATCCGTATACGTCTATTTGTGTGCACTCAAAGTAACAACGAAAGACTGTATTTCTGTAAAATAGTTCATGCAAACAAGATGTCTGGGTCATGTGAACTTGAGCGAGAAACTTCTAAACTCGTTTTAAACTTCGAAACGGTTTTTAAAATGCTACATATAGCGCATTTTTTACAGTCTATGATTAGACCGTTTGTTTTTTTATTTTATTCTTTGCCATCTTATCCAGTAGAGGGCACTCTAGACGTATTGTAGCGTAGGCCCATGGCCAAATCAACCGAATAAAAGCTAGTAGTCAGGCACGTCTGTGTGCTCCGAATGGGTGTTCTTCACCGTGGGGAACATTGTAAATATAAAGAGAGCCGCACTTAATCCAGATCAAGTTGATAGACTGGTGTTGCTTGCAAACAATATTAAGAAATGAATTAGGCTAGGCTATATGTCTTACTCCTGCTGCTGTTTAAGTTGTCACGTTATTGTTTATTGTTTTTTTTTCTTTTTCTTTTTTTTCCATTTAGCCTAATGTTGTGGGATATGCATAGAGGCACTTCATATAAGTTGATAACATGCTGTTTCAAACATTAAGTTAAAAAAAATAATAATCCAGATTGTCCTGTTTATGATTTACTGTTAATACATTTGTGATTGAATCTCCATTAGGCTATGGTGTTTTTTTGTTTTGTTTTTTGTTTTATGCGCCGGGGGGCGTGCACATAGATATTCGAATATATTCGAATACATTGCATGATATTCGATATCCGTTCGAATTAGATTTTTCTCAAAAGTGACAACCCTAATCTATAGACATAACATAATCTATAGAGAGTGAAATGTCTACTTTCAAATGAAAAAAAAAATACAAAAACAAAAAATTGAAAACGTGTGGGTTAGCATGGATGATTTACATGAAGTTTAATGTGTGTGCAACGCACATTGTTCATTGTTTAAGATGGCTTTCAATTCATTAAAATAAAAAAATAAAAATATATACATTTAACATTTTTATTTTACTAAAGTGGGCATGCTGTGCCTGTAGCCTATTGTATTTTATTTTTATTTATTTTTTAACTGTAACTGACAGATTCCAGCCAAAAAATATATAACCCAGGAGTGGGTGGGAACGAGAGTTATTCTTCCGGGATTGGGACAGGACGGGATTTTCCCCCAGTTTTTTCATGGGATTGGGACGGGAAAATCCACTCCCGTGTCACCCTCTACTGAGGATCACACACTACTAGACTTTCACATTGTTTCAAACACAGAAATGTGTGCTTTGTTGATAGAATATGCATTAAAAATGAAAACAACTTGTGTTCTAAAACTCAAAAAAGTCAGAATTGTGAGATTTAAAATAGGGTTTATACTACTACAATATATATAAAGTCCGATTCCTCATTTATTTGTATTTTTTTCAGAATTGGATATTCTGAACCTTACAATTCTGCCTTAGTAACTTGCAATCGCTGAGAAAATGTCATAATTGTAAGATCAACTGAGATATGTAAACTTGAATGACAGAATGACATAGTTATCCTTAACTTATTTTTATTAAATTTTTTCAGTGGAAGAAAGAATGCTTCCAATTAAAATCATGGTCTAAAAAAAAAAAAAAAATCTGTCTGTACCAATCATGCACTATGCTTCTTTTTTTGTGTGAAATCTGTGAACTCTGATCGCACAAAACAAGCCAAATATTTGGGCAAAATTTATGTAGTGTATTCCAGCCTCAAAATGTATAAGACATAAGAATAATTAAGATGTAAGAATTATAAAAGCATAAACAAAATATTGCAACATGCATACTTATCAATAAAGACAAATGTGGGATTCAAAATGATATATATTAAATTATTTAAAATTACATATCAGAACATGTAAAAAATATGAATAGAAAAAAAGGAGTATAAAATTACAGGGTTAGGCTGTAATGTGAGGGCACTCCATTTACCACAGATCTAGTCAGTACAGCCAAGACTGACAGGAAGATTTCCATGATTTCATCTACTGTAAGTTTATTTTCATGACAGTACCCAGTGTACTGTTCATCTCTCCTGCAGTTTTGTGTTTCCAAGGGACCATACAGCCTACCTCAACCTCTCTCAAAAGGAATACAAAGCCACGATAATTAATATTCCAGAGACCGTTTTGTGTTGATAACTAATTAAACCAATTAGTCAGAGAGGGGGTGAAAACAATCAGTTCATTTAAAAAGGCAGATGTAGAGTTGCATTGTGTTTTGAGAGTTGCAAAGCCTTTTGTGAATGTGCAGTCATAGTTACTCACCTGATCTTGAGGTCCCGAGTGAGGTGGAGGTGAGAGAGAGACGGCGGAGCTTGTGTCTGCCAAATGAAACCAGCACTTTGGGCCTGGTATTGGTTGGACTCTTCACCTGAGTGTGTGTCCGTCTACACAACGAATAGCGGCTCCTTAAAGTTTGCACAACGGGGCTGTATCTTCTCTCGAAGGAGGGACTGTATATAGACATACATACAACTTACATGAAATGCTGCAAGAATAATATATAATATATATATATATATATATATATTTTTTTTTTTAAGTATGTTACAGAAGTCAATAAAAAGTAAATGCTTGCTTTGTTTGATTGACATGCAAAGGAAATTCAAGGAAATTTTTGCTGCCATCTAGAGGAGCGTTTGAGAACGATATTTCCACACACAACCTATGACACTTTAAAGAGGTCATATAATCTACTGGGTTTCTACAGTTTATGATGAAACATGTTTCAGGACATTTCCATGTTTTAGATTTATTTGTTTATTTATTATTTTTTTTCAATTTTAGAATTGTCTATGTTAGCATGATCCCATGTCCTGATATTAAACACAAATACACATTTTTGAAACTTACTTGTGTTTAATAATTCCACTAATAAAACATCTTGTATTTCAACATGTCATGCAAGGACTGTTATCTGTTATCATTCCTTTCATAACAGGACAGATAACTACTCCTGCAAGAGGAAAAAATACATCGGCCTATTTTATATAAAATTGTATAAAAAAATATATATTTTGGCCATACCATGATGATGATGTTGGCCAGAATTCTAATATCGGTGCATCCCTAAAATGGTATATACACATCACAATCTTAAAGCAGAACTCTCACCTGCTAGCAGATCTTCTGATGATCTTGGTTCGACTCCGGAGCTTGAAAGCACCAGCTGAATGTGGGCTGGTAGTAGGGTTAATATAGGTGGGGTTTGAGGACCGAGCAAATACTTTTTCCCCCTTCTGACCATTCTTGTTAGCTGTCCATTGATAGACCGTGCCTTTATGGGTAGTCCTAGAAATTGAGCTAGATGCATTTGCTGTTGCGTTTTGTCCAGCCGCTTTCCAGCGATACCGGCTGGCATGGTCAGCATGGGATGTGGAGGCACCTGTAGCTTTAGTCTTTTTTGATGAACTTGTTAAGGTTGTGGCACATCTCTTTTCTTTCATCGGTACCTCCAGTCCACCTTGAGATATCCTAACAGAGACTTTAAGAGATTTGGGTGAAAGGGGCTTGTGTGTCGTTTTCGTTAAAGCATTTGCTTTCCCAGCTGTTGACAAGGAGCAAGACGAAGACACCCAGGTGTACTTTGAGGTCTTAGGAGCTCCGAGGGAAAGATTAGGCTTGCGAGTCACCTTCTTATTGGAGCTGGCGACTCGTTTGACAGTGGCTGTAACAGGAGAGGATCCAGAAGTCACTGGCTTAGGTGAGCTTTTTATGTTTACCTTCTCTTGGTTTTTCACCCAAGTAAATCGAGATTTCTTATGACATGGCGAGTCTACACATGACTGAGTTGAGTCTAGCTTAAGCTGAAGCTTTGTGGGACTCAAGGAAGCCTGAGACTGAAGGTTAGAGGCGGCAGAAGAAGCCATAGCACAATCTCGATTGAATGTTGGCATTACAACAGTCCTGTTGGATAAGGCAGCAGTGGAAAGGTGTGGTTTGACTTGAACTGGAGCTGAAGGTTTGACAGATGAAGGGATAGAGGGATTGTTCACAGCTGAGGATGATTTCAAAGTTGGTTTTAGCTTCATTTCAGGGTCAGATGTTGAAGCAGAGTCAGTTAGTGTACTGGTAGATGAGCAGCCATGATCGTCTTTTCCGGTTGAAGGTATAAGGACAGTCCTTTTTTCACTTGCTTTACTCTTCCTCTCCTTTGAAGCCTCACTTTGGACATTAAGTGAAGATGTTGTAGATTTATCCGTGGTTTGTTCAGCTTTCAACTTTTTTAATAAAACACTGTTGATTCCAAAAGGTCCAGCACTATTCCCAGTAGCAGTATCACCAGATGTATTGATGTGATGGTGAGGCTGGTTCAGGTGGTCCACAGCTGGATGAGACACATGGCTCCCAACTGTCCTGTTGGTCTGGTTGTTAAGTGAGTATGTTTTCCTCCAGCTGCCAGAAGAATGAGGCACATTCGGTTGTGGCAGTGATGAATATGACTTTGTGTAGTGTGAGGCATGACCCAGACTCTGGCCCCGGCCCCTCCTTGAGCCATGTCTGGCATGACCCCACTGGGTAGAACTTGAGGGAACGTCACCATGAGTACTTTTATAGTCATTAATGAGGTCTGCAAAGTAAAGAAGCAGCATGTAAGGTTAAAGTGAGACTAATCTGGTCTGACCTGATTATTTAAAATTGAGTGAAATAGACTTCAGTAAATGCAACGTTGATAGAAAAAATATTATTATTAAATATAATAATAATAATAAGATGAGATACCCCTTGTGAACAGAGATAGTCTTATTAATGTTAAACCCTTGACAGAATCTCTTAACAACAGTGTCAGAAATTTTTTATTTAAAATCTTTTGACTTTTAACTAAGTGGAACAAATACAAATCTAAATAGTTAGAATACAGCAGTTAACTATAAAAACAAATGCAAGGTATCTGTAATCATAAACAAACATTATAAATTATGTGCATATCTTAAAACAATAAGCGCTGTTTTAGAAACAAAATATGAATTTGTTCTGGTCTGGTCCCCATCTCCTTACAGGTTTTAACCTTAAGATTGTCACGATCTAATTTATCTAATTTGTTTCAAAGTTTGGAGATTCTGGAAATAATTTTTGTTTAACCCTAAATGGATTTTTTTTTTAATCAAAATCTGTTATATTAGTTATTCAATAGCTACTAAGAAAGGATCTAGAATATAATATTATCAAATATACCAAATTGATATAAGAGATAAACGAACAGAGGCATTCAAAATGTACATAAATAACAATGTGGATCATTTCTTACACTGTAATTTCCTCATTGTTTATTGCTGAACCTGCTCTACAGCAACCAGCAAAAGACACTAAGTTACTAACAACGAGAACAAAATGAAAACGAACAAACCGCGTTAATTTAGAAATTACAAACATATAAACATCCTAAAATTAGTGAATATCGGATAAGTCAGCCATGGTGTTACTGAATAGTTCATTCACAAGGTAAATGTGACAAATAACGAACGTAGGATTTTGAAAAGGGCTTAAAACCATTGTTGAATTACACTAGAAGATCGCCATATAAATAAAGAAGGCACACTTACTTTGCAATTCCTCTATTTCTCTTTTCAGCGCTTCACGTTCAGCCATCTTTAATCCAAAACACAGATGTCATAAAACCGCGACGAAGCCTGTGATTACGTGTACAGGCAACATCCAATCACGATCCGCTTCTCAACAGACGATTCTAAAGTTTCGGTTTTGAGCTGAACTACTTCTGGTTGTTTGAATCTTTACAGACCGACAGTAGCTATGGCTGGAGAGTAGCTTAATTTAGAGAAGCATTATAACCTTATGATAATCACATCACTATCTGTATTCTAACATCCTTTTAGGTTTATGTATTTGGAAAAAGGCTGACAGTTTTGAGTTCTAACAGTTTCAGTTTAGGTTGCAGAAATCGAAAGTACTAACGTTACTGACATAGGTAAGTAATGATGACCATAATTATATCGAATGTTTGCTCAATTTAATTGGAAATGATTAATTTTATGAATCCGCTTGAGAGTGGAATTTAACTTATTTAAAAACTTAATTTCACATTTTTTGTTGACTGTCTTACAGAGGCTATCTAACGTTACGCAGCTCTTCCTAGTTACCAGCGCAGTTGTTTTAAATTGTTTACGTTTTTAATTTGAAGGTATTTAAATGACGAAGAGGAATATACATTACTCAGAGGAAGTGAGCAAGTAGCATTACTCCAATGCTATAGGCCTATGCCCACAGTGGAAACGCTTGTGTCAACCTGAAAGCCTGACGTACTTCAGTTTTCAAAGAGACATTTTCAACAAATGGCTTCAGCTGACAACAAGTTATACTTCATCATAACTGCAAAGCCGCCTTCACCAAATGGGTACATAACCGCTGGTGAAATATGCTTCATAGATAAGCAACGATATAATGAATGGCAAAAAAGACAAACACACATTTTACCTGTAGTTTGTATGGGAAAATTAAGTGATACATGCCTTGATAAAGTTCTTCTGCAGCCATTGTTACGCAGAGAAGCAGAACTACTGATGGCTCTTGAGTCCAGTGATGACCGACTCTTGGCCCTGAAAAATCCTGAGGCTTTAGAAAAGGCTTCAAAACTGTCTGAAGGCTGTCAGGTTCTCGTGGAATATAAAGGGCAGTGGCTCAAAGGTGTGATTCGATACATTGGCAGTGTCACATCTCGTTTTTTTTCAGATCCTATAACAGGAGTCTTCTTCGGGGTGGAACTGCAGGTGAGTAACCTGTTTGTAGAGTGAGATTGTGTCTGTAGTATTGTTGAAGAGAGAGCATATGTAGAATAATACAAACAACCCCACTAAGCATAATGTGGTTGTATAAGGCTTACATTCTTTTTTATTCTTAGGGGGAAGATAAAGGAAAAGGCCAAAATGATGGTTCCTTCTTACACAAAACATACTTCACATGTTCTAAAAACTCAGGCATTTTTGCCCCTTTTACAAGAATCAAACCAGATGATCATAAACCTTCAGCACCCCCTCTACATACTCAATCTCCCCTGTCCATGACGTCTACTGAGCCTCTCAAAGCTGGAGACAGAGTAACCTTTTTTGGTGACAAAAATGCTCACCATGGCATGGTTATGGATATAAAGGACCACCAAGATGGCAAAATGGTTCTCATATCTACTGTGAGTACTGACTTCTTAGAGTTATTAAAAATTATTTTACTCAAAGTGATTCTAAGTTTATAAAAGTTTCTTTAAGTTGAACAAAGAGGGGGGAATTGTTAAGGATTTCACCTTTTGTGTTCCACTGAACAAAAAAAATAAAAATAATAATAATAATAAATATTGACATAAATTGTATTTTTGGGTGAATTTATTTATTTATTTTAATTTCTCTGGATTGGATTGGTAGCATGATGCGTGATGTTTACATAAATATTAGCTGCAGAATATTGTTCTGTGTCTTAGGGTATGTTTTTAAGATAATGATTTACTAAAGTTTTGCTAAAGAAAAGTTTTTCCCTTGTATTTTTTGAATACAGATGATAACATCGTCAAAATTATCCCCATTCACAGAGATCCATAAAAATGACATAAACACTGTATTTATCCAGGCCATGCCAATAGTTGGTAATGTCACTTTGTAAAGAAACACTATGCAAACATGTAATATGCATGTTATCTCACCGTTTTCACAAAGTTATGTTTCCGTGATTTACAGAAACAATGATGGTATTGTTGGCAAAAACGTGCACTTTGAAACATATTTATAACCATAAATTATGTTAACTAAATGTAAATTAAAAGAAAATTACAGATCTTTAAAAAGCATATTACATATATGTTTGTACAAGAAAAACAAGGCAGTATACAGATTAAGGTATAATAACACAAAGGCAAGCTATTGTGCAATGTTACATTAAGTAAGAATACTTTTCTAAAATGTTCCTCTTCTCAGGATAAGGATGAAGAGGGGAAGCATGGAGGAGAGAGATGGATCCCATTGGATTGTGTAATTAAAGAAGAGCTGTTAAATAAAGGTAACATACTGTATGCATGCGTTGCTGCATGTTTTATGTGTATTTATAGCACAGAAAAACACATAGGTCAACGTTAGCATAAGCATTTGGGTTTGGACACTCATGCAAACAATGTTATTGTTATATTTTATGTTATATATATATATATATATATATATAAAATATATTTTGTTTTGTTTTTCTTGTGACCAGATGAAACTGAAAAAATTGACACTTCTCGGGGCCCAGGGATGGGGGGTAGTGCTGATTCTGATGAAATCACTGTTGGCTCCCTAGTGCAGTTTCTGGGTAAAACAATAATTTATGGTATTGTCCGCTGGATTGGCCAGTTACCCGATTTCCCTGGGATGACCGCTGGACTGGAACTGGTAGGTTCTCTAAATACCAGTTCAACTGTTGTAATCTTTCAGAAATTCCTGTTGTTTTGAAATGAAATTAAACTAAAAGCCAGTTTCACCATTTGTTAAACTAAGACTGTAATATATGTATTTTTTCTTAGGAGGAGAGCAGTGCCGGCGTGAGTGATGGAACATATAAAGGAAAACGGTACTTTAACTGTGCTCCTCACTGTGGTTTATTTGTGAAACTCTCATCTTGTCGGCCTGATGATCGCTTTTCTGCTGTAAAGAAGAAGCTGTTCAATGGACAGTCTGGTAAGAAATAAAGATATATAAATATAATATACATGATAAAGATATGTTTTTTGTGAAAGTACATTGTACTGCATTTAAAGTGAGTGTGTGTTTATTAGCAGAAAGTGAAACTTTACCATGGACAGGTAGATAACACCAACCAATATTATGTTGCCACCTACTGTAGTGGAACTTGCACATCGTTCCTTATGTGCCTCATTCTTCTTCTCTGTGACAGATAATGATGAGGCAATGTTATCTGAGGAACAGGAAAATGTGCCACCTATTAGAACCGAAGATGTTTCAAACCGACTGATTGGTAAGATGAAAGGCATTCAGGGTCACTGCAACTCCTGTTATATGGACTCTGCCCTGTTCAGGTTAGAACTCAATTTAGACATGGTTTACATGGAGTTTTAATGTATGTTGTATTATAATGTATGATAATGCATATTAAATTATATTTCCTGTATAAGATTTTTTTTCTTTAACATGCATTCATCAACTGTTCAGTAATATTGCATGATCTTATTTCTGATTTTTCTATTTGTCCAGTGTGTTTTCCTGTTCATCAGTTCTGGATTCTCTGCTTTTTAAGACTACAGAATATAAAACCATTCAAACTATCCTGCTAAAGAACATTGTTAACCCTCTCCGCAAGTGAGATTGTGGCCCTTATTTTTCTTTGTATTACCTTTTAAAATTTACATTAGAAAGTCATGCTAAGCAGACATTTCAATTAAACTTATTGTGTACATATGCACAAATAGGAGAGCTTAAACAGCCTAATTTTCTCTCCTAATTTACAGACAAGGTTTTGTATCAGAGCACAGTGTGATGAATCTTCGGAAACAATTACAGAAACGGGAACACTGCCCCACTTACACCACAGATGAGAAGGGTATCCTATCTCCTTGATGTCATAGCCAGATTCAGCTTTGTTAACGATGTCAAGTTTCAAACAGAATATTAAAGAAAAATGTCCAACTTTACATTTCTCTACAAGTCATCAAAACGCAGATCCCAAATATTATACAGCTGTTTCCACAAATTATTTAGATCTCATTATCTATAAAAGATTTCTTGGCTGTTTTATAGAACTGTAATAAGCATAGTGTTTTTCCTGATGTGTGCAGATCCCGAGGAGTTCCTCTCTCTGATCATGCAGGAGATTTTCTTGCTGGATCCGCCACTCATACTCTGGTAGGAAAATATTTATTGTTTTTATTTGTCAGTAGGGACAGGAATCTTAAGGAATTTAGCTTTTCTAGTTCCTTCATGACTACATTGTTTATTCTTAGAAAATTTGAAGAAGAACCACATAATTGATCCTAACTACTATACCATTTAACTCATACACACACACACACACACACAGACACACACACACACAAACACACACATAAATAAAATACACCTTGATCTCTTTGAAAAGTCAGACAATTGACATAAGAAAAAAACTGTAGTGAAACTGAACATCATGAAAAATATTTGTATGTTTTTTTTTTTTTTTTTTTTTTTTTTTTTTTTTTTTTTTAGAAGAAGAATCTATATTTTTGATTCCTACCCTTAATTTTTCAGAGGTCACTTCTGCTAAATATGTCTTGGCATTTTAGTAGGATGCCTTCTTGTTTATCAAATATTTTGGAGTTGATGCATTAATATATGTTTATCACTTTATCTATCTTTAGCAGCCAAGCAGGAGGCGCACAAAAATTGCAAAGTTGTTACTACTACCAAATCTTTATGGATTATAACCACCATTTAGTCCTGCCGACAGTTCAGCAGCTACTGGAACATTCATTTTACAGCAACAGTCTCAAACTGTCAGAGGTAATCGTTTTGATTGGACATTTCATGAATGACCTGCAGATGGTACTGTTTCTCTATACCTAAATATTTCTGGAGCGACCCGAATGAATATACATCCTGTATGTGTTTTTCTTAATATCAAGAAATGGATCAAAAATATACATGCAAAAGTCATTGTATGATCTAGTTGTTACTCTGAGCATTTATTTCTTCATGCCTCCAGGTGCCTTCCTGCCTGATTCTTACTATGCCTCGCTCAGGGAAGAGTTTCAAAATGTTTCCAAAAATCATTCCTTCTACAGAACTGGACATCACAGGTCTTCTTGCGGATGGTAACTTGTCTTAAATGTCTCCGGGTTTTCCTAGTAATGTGTTTCCCTCTATTTCTGTGCTCTAATAAGTCACCTGAGGTTTGTGTTATATATGTACTTGCTCATTAGGTCCTCAGCAGTGTGTGTTGTGTGGTCAGCTAGCAACTTGTGAGTGTGCCGAGTGCTTCAGAGACCAAACGTTTAGTGATACAGGATTCAAATATTTCTGTGGAGAATGTTCAACTCAGGTAGGGTGTTAAATATGCATTCTGCATTTATCATAATATTCTGTATAAATTATAATGCATACATTCAGTCCTTTCTTAAGGGTATTTTCACAGGCTTTATTATTGTTAAATTATTAGACTAATTATTAAAAGGGCTTATGCACAGAAAAGTAAATCATGTACTGTATATATCAGAAATCATTAACTTATTTATATATTTCTTACATTTCAATGCAACATAATATGTTCATCTGTGAACTGATATGTTTGTGTAGGTGCACTTTCACCAGCAGCGTCAATACCACAAACCCAGCACCCTGCTTCTTCCTCAGGGCTTCTCTTACTCACAGAGTTCAGGGTCAGATCGCCGCACTCCTCCACGGGAGAAACTCGAGCTGTTTGCTGTGCTGTGTATAGAGACCAGCCACTATGTCTCTTTTGTCAAATATGGACCTCAGGATACTGACTGGATCTTCTTTGATAGTATGGCTGACCGTGTTGGTAAGTAAATGTGTGCTTGGTTTTAGTTTAAAGGGAGAGTTCTCTCAAAAATTCTGTCATTAATTACTCACCCTCATGTCGTTCCAAACCTGTAAGACCTTTGTTCATCTTCGGAACACAAATTAAGATATTTTTGATGCCTTCCGAGAGCTCTCTGACCCTCTCATAGACAGCAAGGATCCTTACACGATCAAAGCTCAGAAACTTAGCAAGGAGATAAAAATAATGTGTTATATGTTAAATATGTTAAAATAATCCACGTGACATCAGGGGTTCAACCGTAATATAACAAAGCTACGAAAATACTTTTTGTGCGCAAAGTAAACAAAAATAACAACTTTATTCAACAATTCGTCTCCTCCGAATCACCCTATAGTGCATTTTGGAGAGTATCATATATGGAAATAACATTTGCAACATGTCTAGCTCAGATAAACTTGCTTATATTCAGATCAAAGAGTAAACAACGCAAACAGTGTATCTGTCTACTGTGCAGTTGACACAGAACAGCATACGTTGTTGCATAATTGTTGAATAAAATCTTAATTTTCTTTGCGCACAAAAAATACTCTCGTAGCTTCATAATATTACAGTTGAACCCTGATGACACATTAATAATTTTAACGATCTCCTTGCTACCTTTCTGAGCATTGATCGTGTAAGGATCCTTGCAGTATATGAGAGGGTCATCTTAATTTGTGTTCTGAAGATGAACGAAGGTCTTACAGGTTTGGAATGATATGAAGGCAAGTAATTAATTGCAGAATTTTCATTTTTTGGGTGAACTATCCCTTTAACACTGGGTTTGGACATGTTGATCATACACTTTCCTGTTTGTAGGTGAAAGTGATGGCTATAATATCCCAGAAGTACGTGCATGTCCTGAGGTTGGCCGGTACCTACATATGCCTCTGGCTCAGCTGGCTAATCAAGTGCCTCGAGAGATGGAAGGTGTGGCAAAGCGACTCTTCTGCGACGGTTACATGTACCTTTATCAGAGCAAGACCATGTGTCTATATCGATAATTAAATCAATACGTACGGTACATGTCAATAAATGAGAATGTGCAATCTGATTATATAGGAATAGGTCTGCTGAGTAATGGATTCTAATAATGATATGTTCTTTTTAAGGGAAATTGTGAAACTATATGTTTCTGTTCCATATTTGAATATTTATCAATCAAATATTTACTTTTTTTTTTTTTTTTGGAATTATTTACTTTCTGTATGGAATTCTCATACTGCATTGCCTGGGTTGGTGGTACACACTGGTGTCAAGCATTTAGACTTGAATAAAAGTACACAAATTGTTCAAGTATGTGTATAAGAAATAATATGTAAAATAATTTTCGAATATTAACAAAATGGGTTTTTATTTAAAAAAAAAATTCAAATGCATATTTCTTACCTACTGTAGCTTGCTGCCTAATTCATGGTAATAGAAAAGGGAGTCAAGACATTTTTGCTTGCATTTAATACTGACAAGATAAAGATTTTGTTTCTGTAACGTATGAAGATGATGACTTACAGAATTCTAATAGCAATTTTCAATTGTATTGGTTCATGAGGTTCTGTTTTAAGCTTTCTGGCCTCTGAATAACATTGTGAGCAACATAATATGTAAATACTGTGTCACAAATTATCTGTCAAAACATTTTGATTTTTTTAATTTGTTTGTTTTAGTCTATTTGATTTCATTTCAGTGAAAAAGATCAACCAAAAAATAAATATGTCTTGACAGGAATTACTTCCTCTGTTTCCTTTTTCTCCTTGTGTGTGTTTGTGTGCGCGTGTGAGAGCCTTAGATCTCAGCTTATTACATTTCTTTCTGTGTGTGCGTGTGTGTGTGTGTGCGTGTCTGTGTGTTTGTGTGTGAGAGAGAGAGAGAGAGAGAGAGAGCCTTACATCTCAGCTCATTACATTTCTTTCCTAACAGGGATAAACCTGGATAAGACTTTGCATGTTTATGTTTTTCGTTACATCATCGTAAACTTTAAGTGACAGAACAGTAGTTGTTTAGACTGCAAGAAAGTGCTCACAACAGCATATCTACTGAAATCTTTCCTTAAAGGGATAGTTCACCCAAAAATGAAAATGTTATGGTTATCTGCTTACCGCCAGGGCATCCAAGATGTAGGGGACTTTGTTTCTTCAATAAAACACAAACAAAGATTATTAAACCAAACCGTTGCAGTCTGTCAGTCATATAATGGAAGTGAATGGGAATCATGCCTTTGAGTAAAATAAAAAAAAAACATACACAAACAAAACCAAAGTAAACCCTGCGGCTCGTGACGATACATTTATGTGTAAAGACATGAAACGATTGGTTTCAAAGAAGAAACTGAACAGTATTCATATAATTTTTCACCACAATGTCTGAACTGTCCTGAGCGCATTCTCAACAGCCGGCGCATAATGCGTCTTCTTCCTCTTTCTTGCTTTACTGCGAATCGCAGAATTATAAGTACATTACCACCACCTATCTCTCAAATGGACTATTGACACTGTATCTACAAACTCAGTTAGGAGTGTATATAATATACGCACTATATGTACTTCTTTTCTCTTTCTTATTGTCTCTTTCAATGAAAACTCTTCCCTTTTTATTTTCGTATCCATGCTGTCATTGTGAGTCCTCTTGACTTGATTTGGAACAAAGAGAATGTTTGAATACACAGATTAGACCTGTGATCAGCAAGCACTGCTTTTACAGGAACAGGAAATATTAATGCCTGACTCTAAATCAATAAAGCGTTGCCTGCGTGATGATTTCATTATGCAGACAGAGCTCAGCACTGGGAGGAGTCAGTGTCAACCGATTTCACCTGACAAATCTGATCGATCAGTTAAATAGGATTACCTGTTAAGAATAGTGCCAGGATATGAACATTGAATATGGATATGAACATTTTCCCATTTCTGTCATCAGGTCATTACACTGAATGCATGTGTTGTGACAAACTATGCCTTAATTGAATCAGAAGTACTTTTACACACAATTGGTCTTTTCAATGCATAATGGAGAGCACTGGTCCCTGGTGCTAAACATTTCCAGAGTGCAAAATTAATTAAAGGTTACTGAATGTGGTTTAGTGAAAATAAATTACAAGGGAAGCCACAAGGGTTGCTGAGCCACTCTGGACTCTTGCCACTTTACCCAGGACTCAATTTCACATAATCCTTTGCACGGACATATCAACTGCATCACCTGTCTCTCATCAGATCTCATCATCAGTTCACAGCTGTCTCATATTAGAAGGACTTTATAAGTACTGTAGCATACACACTCTTTATTTTTGCTGGTGATTGAGTTTTCAGCCCTTCCGTTTTTCCTAATTTACATGCTTCTAAGTTTTGCTTTTCTTGTGTTTTGATCCTTGGGCTATTACCTTGTTTTTGATTGACTGCTGCCTGCCCTGACCATTGCCTGTCTTGTTGGGTTACTTTTTTGCCCATAACTTGGATGTTTTTGTTTTCTGGCATCTGACCCTGCTTGTTTTGACTATGCTCTTTTTAATAAATTCTGCCATTGGATTCCCACTTCGTTATCACGACATCTCTATTGTTACAAACTTGAACCATTTAAGAAAGGTGGAACATGAAAACACTCAGGCCTAGCTTCTGATGGCCCAACCTTCCAAAAAAAAAGCAGACAGTTCTTGGCCAGAATGGACTGCAATAATAACTACTTTGTGCCACAATTCGAACATCTGGCTATACAAAATCTGTGATTACGTTAATAACCTACTTTAAGGTCTCTGAAAAAAATGTAGGATAAAATCCCCATTAAACCTTCAACATGTTGAACACAACAAATCCCTTATTATTCAGCAATACACTGTTACAGTCTCTGTTCCATGGAATAAGAAGTTCAAAATCAAGGAGGTTTGTTCAGAGGTTGCGTAACAGGTTATATGGAGAAAGCAATCATTAATGAGGATGACCCCTTCTTCACCCGATCAGACACAGTCTGAGGAAATAATCTAAATCTGTTCTTAGGGAGTCCGTAACAGACTGAATAAAATAAAATTATATATATTACATTTGTCTATTTTAGGTTGTGGAAAAATGTTATGTTTGTGGTTACATTAAAACTGTGTGTTCTTGGCTACTTATTTTTATTTTATTTTTTTACTAAAATCAATAGTTCACCCTAAAAAGAAAATTCTGTCATTAATTACTCACCCTCATGTTGTTCCAAACCCGTAAGACCTTCGTTACTTCCTTTGGTAGTAAGGACATTGCTACAATTGCAGATGCATAGTCAGTATCAACATCATGTGTTGCTAAAAGCATTATGCATTAAAAGACTGCTCCGTTATGAATCAAATAGACCCTTAAGACCATGAAAATCTGTTTCATGTAAATTTTTATGCTGTGGGTTGACACCAGAACAATTTATAATAGCACACCTACACATGTTTATTTCTAGCAAAGATTGACATTTGATGGTTGCTATACTGATAGTCAAAGATTTAGTAGTTTGCTTTCTCCAGGTTATTCATTTAGCTTTTGTGCACTGAACTTGTGTATTCAAACTTCACTGCAACTCCGCAGGAACGTATAATTTATGGACAATTACCTTGACACCATCTGAAGACATGAGACATCATTGATGTCCTCATGTTCTTTTGTGCATGCATCTTATATTAAAAAATAAATAAATAAATAAAAATAAAAGAATGTTTTCATACTGTACACATTAATTAACATTTTACTTTACTAGTGTTGAATGTTATATGCATGTTTTTGGGGTTCTTGCTTTTTGTACTGATTTGTGGAAGCAGTGACATGGCTTTTAGTGTCTTTTAAGTTCTTCACCTGAAATGTGTGAGTGTGAATGTCAGGAGTGCATGTATGGGGGTCTGTGGTACAGGAATCAAATAAGTGAACTGTAATAGAAGGTAGTGGCCCTTCTAATGTCACCGCTGTGTGGTTCACCTCCTAAGTGAAAGGCCAGTGGCTCCATTACATCCTTCTGTTAAATTAAGCTCTTTCAAAGAGCCAGGGAATGCATGCTTCTGTAAGAATCCACCCGCCGAACCAAAAAGTGGAGTCCCGTGG
Organism: Carassius gibelio; assembly: GCF_023724105.1. Classification (NCBI taxonomy): domain Eukaryota; kingdom Metazoa; phylum Chordata; class Actinopteri; order Cypriniformes; family Cyprinidae; genus Carassius; species Carassius gibelio. Next base: position 12,148,984 of record NC_068401.1, on the reverse strand, counting down.
CCTGGTTGAAGGTTTAGAGGATGTTCAGTTTTTTACTTGCACCTCTGAATTTATCATGATTTAGTTTCAATTTAAGTCTAGTTCTGTATTCAGTCTGACTCCAATTTCAAGTGATCACAAACCTGATCACAGATACCAATTGTATATTCATTTAGATATTTTATGCTTAGCAATTCACTTGGCCAAAAGTGAAAAAATAAAATAAAAATGGAAACCACCCATAAAAGAAGTGCAGAATTCACTTCTATTTTAAATACTTCTCTATAGTATATATAGAATATGTTGTCCTTCTAACATAATATATTTTGACAGGTTTGAAGGTTTAAACAAAATTTATTTAAAGCAATTTACAACATACATTTTGGCCAGATTTTGTTTCCAGTGAAAGTCTGCATTAAGTCTTATATTGTACATCACAATCTCCCTGAGCACTGCAAAGGTCACTCATTTTCCTGATCATAAGCTGAGATACCTAACGGACATCAAACACATCCTCCATTAATGTGCATAAAGAATAACTCCACAGATGAAGGAAGATGAAAGTCAAGAGACTGATAAAAGGAGCACATGCATCGGTTTGTTGCACACATCCCAATAAATGCTGACACTTTCTAACAGAAAAGTGCTGATTTTATGGTAATAGCATATTAGTGCATGTTTGAACTGTTAACAAAGTGAGAGATTTGAGAAGGTCTTGGTTTTTATAGGTGGCACATACAACATATTTTCTAGACTCTGAAAATTAGTTCAAACGGACAATGAACCAGTCAATGGCATCAATAGAGCAGATGTTTCTCTTCGTTAGTATGGATTTGTGTTGGTTAGTATGGAGTCAAAATGTACATTGTTCTCAATTTAGGATACTAATTCAAAGAATACTAATAAAATCAGTTTTCTTCTCTTTAAGTAAAGGCATCAATAGATTTGTTCTGCGATGCCTGAGTCCCGCTGTAATACATGTACTTATGACAGAGTTATTGAGGTAGCTGTCTATCTGCAATGTTAATAAATTAAATGAACATCTCTGAGATGTTTGTCATCTTTTATGGGAAACAACATTGTTACTGTGGCCTGGTCCACTGAATCTCTTCTGTGTTCCACATATAATTTATACAAGAGTGCTGCAAACCATTGTACATACAGTAATTACAGTAATTTATTCGATTTTAAATTAGCCATTATTTGGTTAAACAAGGAATTAATAAATAAAATCTCAATCCTTTTGTACTTGCTTTTTAACATTTCTTAAAACATACTATTGTTTTTGTGTTAAAATGGCCCCATTTTGAATGTAATTTAACTTTTAATACTGTATTTTATTTATTTATTTATTTATAAAATCAAGCAATTTGTTATGTACAGTATACTGTGAATGCACTTATGTTTTGACACCATTCACAGTCAGTTATTGTGGCTTGGGTAACCAAAACTGCTCACATATTAAATTTAACATTAACTAATAATCAAAACTACTGTTTATCTAATTATTATGGATCAATTTTAAAATATTAAATTCATATTATATTTTTTCATTTGCTGAATGCAATTAGGTTACAAAAACATTACAGTTGGAAATTGTGCTTTTTCTGCATGTTTGAACTTTTTGATCTGACCTTTGATCCTCTCTGTTAGTTTTTTTACAGGCCCATTATTTCCTCTATTATTAATTACCAACATGTAAGCAAGAAGCTTTGTGATTACATCCTGCAAGACCTCGACAGACCTGGGAATTACAGTAAGCAAGGATCTTATTTGTGGACTTCAGTTCAGTCTTCAACACCATCACGCCTGACCTTCTCTCAGCTAAACTGACCCAGCTCTGTGCCCACCTCAATCTCTCAGTAGATCACCAGCTTCCAGACAATCAGGCAGCAGCCAGTGAGGCTGGGCAAACTCACATCCAGGACCCTCACTATCAGCACTGGAGCTCCTCAGGGTTGTGTTCTATCCCCACTACTCTTCTCCCTGTACACCAGCTGACTGGCTGGTGCAGTTGAAACAACCTGGAGCTGAACTTGCTCAGAACAGTGGAGATGTTTGTGGACTTCAGGAAAAAAAAAAAAAAAAAAAAAACTTCACCATCATGAACAGCACTGTGGCAGCAGTAGTCATTCAGGTTCCTGGGCACCACCATTTCTCAGGACCTGAACTGGGACAATCACATTGACTATTGTGAAAAAGGCCCAGCAGAGGCTGTATTTCCTCTGCCAGCTGAGGAAGTTCAACCTGTCACAGGAACTGTTCAGTTCTACTCGGCCATCATGAGTCCATCCTGTGCTCATCCAGAACTCTTTGGTTTGGTTCAGCTACCAAATCAGACATCAGAAGACCACAACAGACAGTCAGGACTGCTAAGAGAACTTTGGTGCCCCCCTGCACAAGCTCAAAGATCTTTACACTTTCAGAGTGAGGAAAAGGGCTGGTAAAATCACTAATGACCCCACACAACCAGCACACTCCCTCTTTGAACTGTTGCTCCCTTGCTGGCGCTACAGAACACGGAGCACCAAAATGGCCGGAAACTAGACCAGTTTTCCTCCCAGACTATATCCACCTGAACAACACATAACACATCAGGACTGTCATCTGTCAATAACTCATCAAAACTTTCATCTGTAAATAGCACATATACACAATCACATTTCTGTCTACTGACATTTTCTTTTTCCTTTATATTTTATTACTCTATTTTTATTTATAACTTATTGTCCATTCTCTTTATTATTGGTGTTTTTATTACCTTAGATTATATGTACGTCTGCACTATGTTTGTACTTTCAGTACGGAAGCTCCTGACACCAAGATGAAAAAATTAAGCTTTGTCTGATTCTGATAATATATTGGAGATATTTACAATAGATTTTTAACCATCTGTCCATTGATCGATTGATCAATTGATCTATATTATTTTAACAATAAATTGTAACAAATAATTCTGAATTTGCTCGATTAATTTGTTTGCAATTAAAACATATAATAATAATAATAATAATAATAATAATAATAATAATAATTTAGCAAAGATATAGCAGAAGATATTGGACAAAGAACTTTATTACTTGAGATATTACTGGTCAAATATAACTCCAATACAAGTGAAAGTTGTAAATACAGATTTTTATTTAAGTAAAAGTACAGAAGTATAGTAACACTTCCTGAAGCCCACCTTTATAATGCACATTAAGCATATTCTTAAGGCATTATAATGAATGCATGATGCATTATAAAAAAAAATTATAATATGCTATATAATTGTATTAATATCCATAAGAACAGTTTCAATGTTTTATAATATTTACTTATTTGTGGTTATAGCTTTTGATAATGGAATGATTTTTAAAACACAGTGAACATGTTGCATCCACTTAAGTTACAATGTATTATATTTATAATAGTTATAATGTATTATAAGTCTCATATCTTGCCATCTTTCTCATGCTGTTTTACTTAAAGCAATCAATGACCACTTATAATAATAATAATAATAATAATAATAATAATAATAATAATAATAATAATAATAATAATAATAATAATAATAATAATAGTAATTATTTTTTTTTCTTAAACAGCCATAAGATCAGATATCAGATCAGATGAATGTGTAATATGACACATTTGCTTTGAACAATTTTTTTTTTGTAATATCAGTTTAAGTCAGATTATTTTGATGGAACCCTCTAGACAGCTGTTGATAAGTAACTCTGCAACTACATGTCAGCTAGCAGTCATTGGAGTATTAGTAGTATATCTGCTAAATACTTTATATGCCAAAACTTTATTTTGAAGGTTCCCCAACAGACTGACTACAAGTAACTTTGCAAGTACATCAACATTCTACCCTAACCTTAACCTAAGCCTAATACTCTAATGAGAGTTAGTTAACATGTAGTTGCAAAGTTCCTTATAGTCAATAGACTAAGGCGGCCATCAAAATAAAAGGTAACCTAACATATGGACAGTGTATTTTTTCAGTTGAAATTATTTACAACTCACATCAAAATCAATATCAGCCTCACAGTAAACACTCAAATAACTCTCCACACCTGTGATACTGTGCAGATCTTAAATAAACTATGTAATGATACGCAGTTTTGGGGAAAGTTACTTTTAAAAGTAATGCATTACAATATTGCATTAATCCCTAAAAAAGTAACTAATTATGTTACTTAGTTACATTTTATGGAAAGTAATGTTACATTACTTTTTAAATATGAGCAGGGCTTGATTGTTTTTAATATAAGAAGTTCTATTTATAGCAAATATATAAGCCCTTTCATACCAAAAAGTGTAATGAATAAACCTCAGGCTGAAGGAAAAGTAAATTCAGGTTCGACACTCAGTAATAATAAAAAGTTAAAATAAAAAACACAGTGAAGCACAACTGATAGTTTATCTTAAGTCATTTTTGCTTATTAGTATGGTTGAACTGGAACATCAAATGTCAGCAGCAAATACATTAGTTAATAAAATGGGTTTAGATGCATTTGTGTTATTTAACATATTTAATTATTGCAGGTTTGAAAACAAGTGAAAACAAGTAGACAGTATAGAAACAATAGAGTGTGCAAGTGTTAGAGGGGCAAGTGAAAATGGAAGGATGTGTTTTTTGCTCACCATTATAGTGATTAGCGTTCCCTTTGGTTGGGCACTTGAAACTTCATTTATGTTACTATAATTTTCTCTCTGTTAATGGAGAAAAGCATCATGAAATCAGAGTTATTTGATTTCATAGAAAAGTAATAAAAAGGTTGCTTTTAAAAAATGACCTGTTTTTTAATTAAATCATTTTTTTTTTTGTATTTGTTTAATAATGACCTTTTTTTAGAGGTTATTTTTCATAAATACCTTGATATGCTTTTTATATAATCCTGAAATAGTGAGTGATAATATGCTGGAGTCACACACAGACTTAAACATTCATCACGTGAATCACAACAATGGTAACAATTAAATTAAATTTATTTTAATTAATTGTAACAATAGCTATTTTATTTCCTCTTTTTGTTGTGCTACTGCTGACACAAGACAGCAAATAAAATTGGCAGATAAAAACAACAACTTTAAAACAAAGCAACGCCATAATTTATTCTGCGCAATGCATTCTGGGAGTCAGTCAGTAGCTATACTAAGTCATGAGTAAACCTAAATGAAAGGATCAAGTACCCCCTACAGTTCTTTTTTAGTTACTAGAACTCTTGTGTAAGTTAACTATACTAACTAAGCATTTGTCAGTACAACATACTATTCCTATTTCACTTTACTTAGTTTTTTCAAGGCAATCAATTTGCATGCTTATTTTAAGTAAGCTCAACTTATTAGATTTTACAGTGAAAAAGATTGCTAAGGAATGCTTGGATTGAGCTGGGCAGGTCAGGTATTTCATGCCTCTTTGGGATTGCACTATAAATATGCCATTAATTTGCAGAATGCAAGCTTCTGGAGAGCACATAAGCATAGCAGTGGTATAAAAAGCCATGTTTCTGAATGACAGAACCTAGTGATGCCATGTAGACAGAGAAGAGAAGTGGTCCACAAACTGAGCCTTGAGGCACCCCAGTAGCTGGACTTGGACACTGCGCCCCTACAAGATACCTCTAAGGACCTATCTGAGATGTAAGACTCAAACCACTGGAGTTTGACTCCTGAGATGCACTTTGCCAGCAGTGTTGACAGGATGATATCAAAACACAGTGGGCAAATCCAGCAAGTACTGAAGTTTTTGAAGCAGCTCTTGCCAGTCTTAAGGCTCCAACAGCTAAGAGCAAGACAGACTTGATTACATGCCCAATACTGAAGCCAGACTGGTAGCTTTCCAAGAGTTTTTTATGTGTGTGAGAAAAGCAGAGACTTGGTTAAACGAAACTCATTCCAGTGTTTTTGCAATGAAAGTAAGAAGGGATACCAGTCTGTAGTTCTCTAAAAGTGCAATGGAATTGGATCTAGTGGATAAGTAGCAGGATGATTGGAAAGGATGAGTTTGGAGACTTCTGCCTCAGAGAGTGGAGAGAAGGATGTAAGCAAGAGTATGTATGCTGGTAAGATGTTTGACAGTTTGTGGGGTGGAGAACTTGTGCTGAAGGTTTTAATTTTTTATTAAAGAAGAATGTGGCAAAGTCATCGCCTGTTAAGGAAGGAGAGGGAGAAGGAGGAAAAAGGAGAGAGGTTAATATTTTAAATAGCATTCAAGAGTTAGATGAATTGTTCATTTTGTTGTGGTTGTATGTCCTTTTTACTTACGTAAATGTACTTCATTACTATCCACTTCTGATTATATATTGCAATGTATTAAAACAAATTTAGCATTCCCCAAAACCATATTTCTTCAGTCCTTTTCATTTTTTGAAATGTAAATACCTTTGTGTTTTTATGGAATCTTCAGATGATTTTTCTGAGACTGAGAGGATTTTGTTGTTTATATATAGAGAACAAATGAGTTAGAGTGAAAGTGGGAGAAAGAAGGAGAAGTAGAATATTGCTCTATTTTTTTCTATGGAGAAGTCTGAAAATTTAATATGCCCATTAGTCTCAGAACTGAGTATTTATCACATAACACAATGGGTGTTCACCACAGAGTCTTATTGATCAGTATCTGTAAAACAGGTTTATTTTGAGGACAACTGTCATGGAAATCAATGTTTATGACAATCTGAGCTTAAAACTAATTACCTCATTCTTTCTCTCAGCATGACAAGGTAGTTGGAAGCAATATGGGTCTACTGTCCAGCTAAGAAAATATTTAACCCTTGCTGGATAAAAACATCAAATACATATGCAAGTTATCTTTTCCCCTTAGGGATAGCCTAAGCAACAAAGATACTCAATTGTGACCATAAGCTTACTTGTCATAGTCCCTGCTGTTCATTAAATATGTTAAATGGCCATTCAAACAAGACAATCACTATTCAGACAATGAAATTGAAAAATGATCAATGAAAGCAATGAAAAGACCTGAAAACTGAAAAGAAATATAATTTAGGTATGGAGGAAAAGACAATAGAGACCATAAAACTGTGAGAGGCATGCATAATTTATCACATTATGAAAGATAATTAACTGACCAATTACTGAGTTGAGTCGAAGGTCTCTTTCATCTTTCTTTTTCTTCCTCACAATGAAAACAAAAAGAAGAAAAAAATAAAATCCAGCCCGAGCTTATGAATTTGTGCTTTCATTTGGTCACTCTTGTTGTTCATGAATTTGAACTTAAATTCAGACCCTGCGGTGCATCAGCTTGACTGCACAAAAAAAAAAAAAAAATCTTCTATCTTTTGACTTTGGAATATCAGTGGGCAGTTTTTAGAAGAACTCAGTGTTTCCACAAAAAGGTAGAATATTTTTAAAAAGCCTTTGTCCTACAACATGGTACATCTGCGATGAAATAAGTTCATCTCATACAGGTCTCCCAATGTAACATTTCTTTTCCTTACTGTGTTTTAAAATTGTCATTTGACATTACTAAATAGAACATTATGTTGTATATTTTGATGTAATGCAATGTGTTTATGCAGTTAAAGGTAAAAACAAAACATACTATTTTCCACATACCGTACATAGTTGTTGTTCCTCTATGCCCCATCTTTCTGAAAAGTGAGGTGTGCGCTGATTGGCCAGCTATCCAGTGCATTGTGATTGGCCAAATACCTCAAGCGTGTGACGGAAATGTTACGCCCCTTACTATACTGTGGATTATTTGTCACGGTGCGATGAAGCAAAACCAATAAAACCTATTACAAACAAGACATTCGTTGCATTCATTGGGGACATAATTACTGATTATTATGACTTATACTGCGTTTTTACACATTGTATAAACAACAAAACGCTACTCCACACCGCTCAAAACTCGCGTTTGAATCATCAGGGGCAAATTCTTCAAATATAAAAAACTTACTTACAGGCTGTGAGTCAGAAGCTCCAGACTGTCCTTGCAAAGTTGGAACGGTCCCTCTTTATATAAACAGCCTTTGAGCACAGACGGCATTGTCGGCTACTCTGCAGGTTCAGGCAACAGCCCTCCTTAAAATCCACTGCACACATCTGTATAGTTGGGTTGAACTGTTCTGGAACAGTGTTGTGAATACAACTTAAAGGGGTCATATGACGTCGCTAAAAAGAACATTCTTTTGTGTATTTGGTGTAATGCAATGTGGTTTAAGGTTAATGTACATAATTGTTTTTCCTCTATGCTCTGCTTTTCTGAAATGCATTGTTTTTTACAAATCTCATCGCTCTGAAAAACGAGGTGTGCTCATATTGGCCTGCTATCCAGTGCATTGTGATTGGTCGAATGCCTCAAGCGATGAAAATTTTACCCCCCAACCACTGTGATGTTGTGTGAAATCGCAGGAAATATTGAAATCGCATCATATGACCCTTTTAAAAAATCTCTATTATTATTATTATTATTATTATTATTATTATTATTATCTTATTTTTAAGATAAAACGTTTCTCAATAGTTAAAATGCGTTTTCTAATTCTTTTAATAAAATTTCTAGACACCTATACATAAGGGGACAGCTCAGGAATAAGTTATTACTGGTTCCTAGTGATTGTTAAAAAAACAACAACAAAGGCCTACATTAACATTGACATCATTCTCTCATTTTCCTTAATCTTTCATATAAAGTTACAAAGTTCTCAAAATTGTTAACGTTTAGGTTGTGTATGTGATCGATGTAGCATGTTTAGCTTCGATAGCCTAAATTAGTAAATGGCAAAATTAAACATATTTAATAATATGAACAATAATATTTTACTCCAATTACCTAATTGTATTTCAGGAGTTCGTGCATTTACGTAACCGCAAGCCTCCTCCCATTCTCATTCTCTCTCTCTTTTTTTTTTCTCACCCAAAACAGTTTTTATAAGGGTATGACAGGAAATCAGAGTTTATCGAATGAGTGAAGTCACTGTCATTTCATGCGTGAAGGGGAGGCGGACCGTGCCTTCATTTCTCCACGCGCGCCACTCTTATCTTTTGCCCAGTGTGTGCTGGGAACTCACAACGGCAGGTTGTTGGCGGTCTGTGATGAGGAAAAGACGCCTGATTCAATTACAAATATTACGAGCTCCATAAGACATTATGTAGGATTGAGCATATGTGCCAAACGGCAGCAAGCAGTATGGTTGGAGACATCGAGACTTCTGGAAAATATCCAGAGATCTAACGGAGGCTCCTGTGCCATCTGGTTAGACACTAACAAACTTCATTCGTTCCTATTATATCGGAGTCTTAATTATGTTTCTCTTCAGAACTTGGTCAACTGTAAGACTGGTCGCCGTTTTACTGAGTTTGGGGATTCACCAGAGCAGCTGGAAGGCAGTAAGTTATCAGTGTGTGATCCTATGCTCTTAACATGTATACAAAATATTTGAATATGTAATTGATGCGCTATATATACCAATTAGTTTTGTGCAGTTCCATTTGAATTAAAACTATTGATAGTCTTTGCAAATTGATCATATGTATTGTAGCCAGTGGTTTCTGCTGTTGTCCCTGATATAAAATCTTGTTAGGCTAGTTGTATAACACATTTATGGATTTTTTTGTATTTATTTTTTTCATATTTAACTTTATTGTAGGTTAAAATACATATTCACATATTGGGTGTAATGTTACAGCATAATTAGGCCACATTTTCACTGTTTCTGTTTTTTATAACAAAAAAAGTTCTGTTTTTTTGTAACAAATTCATTTTTAAATGTACAAATATAAATAATATGAAATTATAAGAATATGTAATTAGTCATGCTGAAATAATGAACAAATAATGAAATAAAACAACAAATACTGTTTTAAATTGGGTATAGCATGACAAAACATAGGATTAAGTTTAAGTTGACTTTCCTAAAGTATTTCATGGCAGTAATTAACGTTTCCCTCCAGCTTCATGCGATGTTTTCTTGAGAGAGATTTACATATCTCTTTTAAAAGGCATCGCAATGCACCACTGACTTAGAAAATGTATATGCTGTTTGAGTGGCATATCGTAGAAGTTAAAAGCGTTCGTAATAGCATTGCCTCTAGATTTAGATGAGATGTCCTTGAGAGAGAATAAATATACATATTATGTATATAATATAATAGGAATGCTCAAAAGATACATTTATTTTAAAAGGCATCATACTAAGCTAATGATGTAGATGAAGTATAATCCATGCTATATGATTGCCCGTGTATTCTCTAGGGATCAGTCCAGTGCTATATTTAATGCGCTGTATCTGCTATATTTAATGTGCTGATGTGTCACAGATGTTGAGTGGATCAGTACTGACCTGAGATCCTGGCCTCCTTTTAATGATGTTTTGATGACCATTTCCAGTACAGCAACACTGTCATCTTTTAACCCGAATGGCAAAATTAGGTTCATGTCATGAAAATTAAGCGTGCAATCCATGTGAATAATTGGCCTTCAAAAACAAACTCTTTCCAGGTTTACTTAACTTTTGTGTTACGCAAAGGTGGATCATCATTCCAATTTCTGAGGATCACAGGCCTCACAAGAAGAGCACAAATCAATATTGTAATTAAATGTAGTTGTTGTTTGGTGCTCCCTCTAATGATATGGCTTTCCTTTCCTGAGTGGAGGTTCATTTCCTATAATAATGATTCCATGTGTTCATGAGCTTCTTCCTCAGGGCCACTGGATGCTATCTGACTAATAACAAGATTCTTATCGGTCAGTTATTTTTCTTCTTTATTTGCCCTCTTATATTCGATATTTCTGATCAGGTCACCAGTGTAGAGGTTAGAGTTATTCTAGACAACAGCAGGTCTATTTAGTTATCTGTTTGAGATAGTTAGATATGTGGCCATAAAGGGATTTTTAGCTCACTGCTCTATCATTTTTGGGCCATTGATACATTTTATGGTGCAAATTTGTGGGCAGACATATGTATGTGGCCTTGAACACCCATTATCAGCAGATGTGCCGTAATTGGTTTTGCTGAGATAGGAGACTTGACCTTTTTGGGGACTTTTAGAGACACATGGGAGCAGTCTTGTTTAATTGAAACCAATTGGTTTATTGGTCAGGTGTGTCACCAGTGCTGGTAGGATACAACTGGTTTGTTTGTTTTTTCTCTGCTCTTTCTTTTCTCTCTCAACCATTTTGATTGTGATTTTATGTTCTGCGGCTCAAATGAAATTTGTTGGAGTGATGCATCAAGGTATTTTCTTGTCACTTTTCCCTTCACAATTTCTCTATGTCCAAGTTTAGCTTTGGCCTTTGCTTGAGGAAATACCAGGGAGAATTGTATTATCTTCTGGTTGGGTTTAATATGCTGAGTACATGCAATGTAAGCATAAGAAAAGAGGTTATTATGCATACAGTGGGGTACCATTTTTTTATAACCACAGCAGTTTTCTTGCCAAATTTTTCCCACACAAATCTCCATCAATCTTTTGAATATTCACACTTTTTATGTATACTCACACACACAAATGCAAACTTGAAAACACGATGTGCATCTGTTTTTCATGCTTTTGATTTTTTCTTTTATACAAATATTTAACTGCAGATTTATACATATACATACTTATACACATTCAGTAATGCTGTGCGCATACTGCATTGCGAGAATAACCAAGCCATATGAAAGCTTTGTAAAAGTTACTGTTCTTCGAAAAAAGGTTCCTATATTTCATTACGTACAAATCTCATTCACACCCAAAACCTGGCACCAGGTTTGATGTTATTAATGTCAGATTCCAACTGAGGCCAACTGTGACACTTTGATAAGTTCAAATTTACTTTAAAGCTTTCTAATAAACAGAACTGCTTGCGTCTTGCGGAAGAACATTGTAGCCGGAGCTACTTCTCTCTGTTTATGTCTATGAAGAATCACAAAGGTACTGGGTTACTCCGCTGCGGTACCCCCGAAGCAATCTAAAATAGTCAGAATATAAACACTTATTATAGATGTACCCTAATGATTCAGGACAGGCTAAAAACACGGTTTGGAAAATGGATTCATGGTGTACTCGCTTATTATATACATTTTGTAAATCTTGAACACAAAAAAAAGTTATGGACCGCAGCTCTGATTGGTTGTTACTTACCGGGAGCAGATGAATTTCTGCAAATGGCAATAGGAGGAGCCAGAGGAGCTTGATTTTTTCACAGATTATCTATCTCATATTCTACTGTCAGGACATAATGACAGGTTTCACAAATACATTTTTACAAAAGTTACCTACTTCAGCTTTAAGTGTGCCTTCTAATGACTTATACAATACTTATTCTTAAAGCATTATTGTAGTAATTAATGACAATGTATGTTAATCTAAATTTAACATTGAAAAACCTATATAATTGGTGAAAATATTACCATGGCAGTGTTTTGGTGGTGCTCAGATAGAAGTCATGGGTTTTGGTCCTGTGGCTCCATTCAAATTGTCAACCAATAACTTTCTTTAAAACATAGTGGGTTAACAGCGGCTTGTTATTTTCTGCTTTATAAGATGGGTGTTTTTTGCTAGGTATTTGAAATCAGTTGTCCAACCTGATGACTCCGATTCAGTTTGAGATGTGTGAGACATGTTTGTGAGACATTCTTTAACTTTGTTGTACAAATGCACTGCATCTAACCCTGGGAAAACTTCCCTAACTCATCCACATCCCCTCCTCTCGTATCTCACCTGCCAGCAGACAACAGAGGTCACCGAAACCAACAGTGCAACCATCTGTTCTGGTTTTGAATTTGGAGAGAACACAAGCACTAGCAAGATCTCGCAGGCAAATAGACAAACAAACGTGCAGACTTTTTCTAAACACATTCAGACTGACTGCATCAACGTGTGTCCCAACAACAACATCCATTTCTGCCTATTAGCTCAATGAAGGGAACATAAACACGACTTCTCCACTGGATGAATAATAGTCAACATAGTTGGAACGTTTATCCTTGATTTCCATGCTGACGTCATACTATTGATTCGATTTACACGTAGAGGATGATTGATATGACACACAGCCCCCTGAGGCATCCCTCTAGAATAAATACAACAAATTCACTTTTTTCTAGTATTGTTATGATTCACCACTCACTCTGTTTTCGTTTGGAGATACGTAGGTCTGTTTCAGGAACTTCTGAATCTGTTGCTAGTGCTCGTTCCACCGTAACCTCAGGCTTAATCGGATCATTAGCATTCACCCACCTCTGATTCTCTCTCATTCCTCTCAGGAATAAGTGGGCGGCCATTACAGGTCTTTTTATGCAGCGAACAGGTGAAACAGGAGCAACTCTTCCTTTTTTTGTTGTCAATGAGACAGCACCCACACATTTTGTTACACGTTCATTCTCTCTTTATTTCTCTGTCTATCTGTAATACATTTAATTATAGTAAATGATGGCAAGAGAGGCTCAAATTGGTTCAATGGCTGCTTCGGAGATGATGAGATTTTTTCAGAGTAATTTTGCTGTGTGGCTGGGGTTTATTGACAAGATGTTTCTAAGGGTCAGTTTGATAAATATTTAGATCCTTTATATAGACATGCAATGTATTTCAAATCTGTTAACCGCAAAATATAAAAAGTATTCTGCACCCTTTTGTCTTTTTCGATACCCATGTGATCTTTCTTTGGTGGAACACAAATGGAGTAAAATGAATGCAAATAATATTTGAAATGTTAGTATTTTTCCTGATTGTCAATTTGACTTAATGGCAAGTTACTGAAATTGTGAAACTGCTCTTTAACCAGCTTCCTCTAATGGGCTCAGCATGTTTATGCCGTTTTTTTTTTTATATGTACTGCAGTTTGTAGTTTCATTTGCCTCACACATTTTTTTTTAATCATCATCAGGTGGAAACGATTCATTCAGCATGTGATGTGGTGGCTGAGCATATGAAGGCTCGAGAGAAATGCATCCAGACTCAAAGAAAAGAGGCCCGCAACAGCAGCAATATCACTGGTGAGCTCATCTGAACTATTATAATCCTTATTATTTTACATCTCTTTATGTCCTTAATGTCTGTCCATTTGCTGATTGGTAATAGGAAATTTTTTTGAGATGGGCATGATTTTTTGAGAGATTCGCGATGAACATGATTCTCAGACTGAGAGTGTTTCTGATTGACTGGTGAGCTGAAAACTAGGTTTACAATTTTAAGCATTACACTTTCCTATATAGGCCAGGTCAGGCAAGGTAAATAAAGGATGCAATCATGTGTAGAGATTTAGGAGATTAAAGGCAGTTATTCAAACAGAATGGCTGCTGATGAAGGGTGAGGGTCATTAGAAAGAATCAATACAACTCCTTGCACTGTGCTTTCATTGTCAGTGATCAAAGGGTAATTAATCATATTTTAGGCATGATTCTGTTCACTAAGGTTTTAAGATGCATTAAACGTAATATTTGTAGACAGAGGTTTACTGCTTTTCAGGGATATGGATTTTTTTTTGGTCTTTTCATAACAGTCTAGTTGACTTCAGAAATAATCTGTAAAGCTATTTATGTTGTCTTTAATAAAAAGTATATATATATATATATATATATATATATATATATATATATATATATATATATATATATATATATATATATTTCTGATTTAAGTAAACCCTTCCAGTTATTCCAGTATGTGTTTTTTACTTTTGTTGGTTTACATTTATATTCGACAAAACCGAAATAAAATATAATGTTAGGCATATTAAATACAATAATAATAATAAAAAAAAGTTTGACAAACTACAGATACAGTAGATCACAGAAAGAGACCATATCCTTGAAGACTCCAGAGTAGTGTATTGTTTTCCATGAAATCCTTGGTGACCGCTGTACCACCCTTAGTTAGCTAATGAAATTATTTCCATAAACAGGTTTGGACACCCAAATGCTCTCAACACACATCACAGCAGCAGGAAAGATAAAGCACATGAATATTCACTCCGGTTTAATATTCAGATTTGTTTATTAAATATACTCTCTAAACACATCGGACACAGCCTTCTTTTATATGTAAATGAAACTCTTTTGAGCTTAGCTTCCTTCAAACTCTGGAAGGATTTGAGAATGACAGTAACTTATTGCACTTAACCCTTATGGATCCTCACATTAGCTGCAATTGTGTAGACTTTGAGTAGAATTCCATCATCATTAGTCACGGTTGGCATTTCAACTATATTTAGCAGAGTTTAAACTCATTCAAGGGATTATGAATTACACTGAAAATCAATGCTCCTGTATAGAGAATGTCTTTGCAGTAATTTTCATGACCACAAAATGTCCATAAAGTGGATCTGTCTTTATAATGCAGCAAAATTATGTTTGAAAACTCTCAACTGTGCATCTTCCAGTTTCCCAGGAGACTGTATTTGGCAGAGTACTGTAAGTAGTGACTCAAGCACTGTCTCATACCTGCAAATAAAAGTGTACAAATAAGAAAGCAGCCTCTGTGGGAATGACACATATTGATGAGACAATTTCATTTCATAATTTAAGTAGTGGAGCAAACATCATTTAAAAAATTAAAAATGCAAAACCTAATGAGTTTCCTAAGATTATCTGCAGTCAATAAGATGAAATGTTGCTGATAAAAACTAATTTATAATAATTTATAATAACTGAGCACAAAATCGGTATATTAGAATCATTTCTCAAGGATTTTGTGAAACTGAAGACTGGAGCAATGGCCTTGCCATCACATTTTAAATTGTAATAAATTGTAAGTGTATTTTATGTTGATGACCATTCAACATTGTGTATTCAATTTAAATAAATGATTAAAACAAATATATTTTTAAATATATTCAAATAAAAAAAAGTTATTTTAAACGTTAATAAATTGTAAGTGTATTTACTTTTGATGACCATTCAACGTTATTAAATTTTTTTTTTTTTTATTAACATTGCTTTTTATAATATTTTTAAGAACCCAGTTTGTCTTTAGAGGACTCAGGACATACTCTTTGTGTCTTCTGCTAGACTGAGCACTTTCTTGTGTTACTCTCAGCCAATTAGCATTTTCATGACTCAATTTCCTTCAGCTTTAGAGTAATTTGTCACATTTATGCCTCAGGTTATTGTATCAAAGCAAGCTGACTGGAAAACTAATCCATGATTAAGATAAATTAGAATTTTTCCAGGTATTAGGCCTCCCTGGGATGATATGCTGGTATAAGTGTATTGTTTCCATCTTTGTAGATCAATGGCGAGTGTGGTTCAGTCATACTGGAATGTTTTGAGAAGTCAGAATTACAGAATCAGTGCAGGTGGAAGTGCTGCCCCTGACTTCCTAATTGAAACCCACGTTTCTCTGCATGTTGCTCTGCATAGACTTTAATGAACACTGATCTTATGGAGGGGAGGAGGGCAGGCGCCATGTCCCTCTTTTGATGTATTACAGAGCGTCCTGGGTTTGACACCAAGTTAAAGAGGAAAGAGGCAGGGCAGGACTCAGTGGCCACTTCTTAACGGTCAGCCAATCAGGTGGGCGTTCAGTACAACATGTTCTCCTTGTCTATGGAGAATAATAGGATATATAAAAAATAGAAAGTTATACCATGAAAATATTAGGAAACTGATTAAGAGAGAACCTATTTTGAGAGAAAAAGAAAATAGGAAAGTTCAGTTCAGGTGACTGTAATATATGTGATAATTATATATTACATATGTCCTCATTTGTGTGGACCTTTCTGCCTCTCAAAAGCAAGGGCTACGCTTTTTAAGGAATAAACAATAACCAGTGAACTCCATTCTACTATTTATAACATGCCAGGATCTACAGGAAGTGATAGAAGAGCCCCTCTGTGAATTCACAATTAAATTATATTCATTCAACTACTCCCAGAAAAAAAAGATTGGATGGTTTTACATCTTGCCCTCACACACCATATTACACACAATGTATCTCTTGCCTATCATCTTTGCATATTTGAACCCTTTCCAGCAGTGACTGTATGATTTTGAGATACATCTTTTCAGACTGAGGACATTTTAGGGACTCAAACACAACTATTTAAAAAGATTCAAACATTCACTGATGCTCCAGAAGGAAACAAGATGCATTAAGAGCTGGGGGGTGACAACTTTTGGAATTTGAAGATCAAGGTAAATTGTACTTAATTTGTGTACCGGGAAACATACAAGTATCTTCTGTTGCTTACGAAGGGCAGAACTAAATGGAAAAAAATTATATTTCAACAAAATAAGACAAATTTGGCCATCTTCATCATGTTCAAAAGTTTTCACCCCCCAGCTCTTAATGCATCTTGCGTTAGCATCTTTTTGGGGTGAATTATGTCTTATTCCTCTCACCGCGAAGTAAACAGTAAAATAAAAAACTTGAACAGTCTCGCTGCTTTTTCTTCTGTGTGGGTGTATTCAAGCCGCGTGCTTCAGTTTGAATCTGAATAGCACGTTCAGCGGCATTGTGGTAAAAATGAATTTTAGTCATTGGTTCTTCTGATCTTCATTCTTTGGCAGTGAAAATAAAACAAACTTGCCTTTACAATTAAAAACACACTGTCTCCTCGACATGATGCTATCACACCAACCAGAGCGTCTGTGTGGGGGGGTGGGGCAGGTCAGAGTTCCGTTTCTCCAAACACGGTAGGCGGAGATTATTATGCAAAGTGTTCTAGTGACGTACATAGAGATGGGCAAAAGATTTGAAATCTATAACGACTCGTTTCAGCGATTCAGAGTCGACTCCTTACTTTAGAAGACAATAACTTTTTAAATCGTGTACTTTTTGGTTTAATTACTTTGCACATTGTTTTCACTGATGGACAGCTACATCACACACTGTAATACAGGTAATTTTTGATTTCCCATCTGTGTGGCTCTTTAATGCCATTAATGAAGCCAATCCATGACTGTTAGGGCTGCAGATATACAGTCTAGATACGTAGAACCTTCTGCAACAGCAGAAACATAATTAAAGACTTTTTTTTTTTTTTTTAAATCTTCTAATACTTAAACAATCATTTTACAACTGTACTCAAAAAGTCTATAAGTGTCATGTTCATATTTCATGAATTGTATTTAATAAAATTCTGCTTGTCCTGTCAGAGACAACACAGGCAGTCAGGTGGCCTGGCCATAAAAAATAAATGCATAACTTTTTTCTTTCCAGTAGTGCTTTGATAATACTTACATTAATGAGGGGGCATCAGGCCTTCAAAGTCTTTCTTGTTTCTGTGGGGAACAACCCAGGCTTCCATAAATGTCTGTGCATTCCAGAGAATTACACACTTGTTCTCATATACTTTTACATAGGCTGCATCCATATAGTATTATTGAATAAGTAATTGCTTCCACAAAAAAAAAGTGTATGTTCTATACAACATAAATGTGTGCAGTGTGAATGTAATCTGCACATACTGTATTCACTATATTGTGATTGTCACATGACCAGACCTACCATATAGTGTTATAAAGTAGGTGAGTATGATAATATATGATAATATTTCATATGCAGAACAGACTTAATTGAATTCTGAAGTATCTGTACCATTAGAATGATTTTGAAAGGTTAAAAAAATGAGAGTGGTTTTAAATCTGAAAACGGTTTCAAAACCTGAAGCAGAATTTTTATATGATGCATTATTGTGGAACTGCTAGAAGTGAGCAACAGTTTTTCAGTGAGTATGAATCTATTCTCCAATTAAATACCTATTTAGTTAGTCAGTGTTTAGATATGAGCATTAGGCCTATTTCAGTATTATTAATACACTATTACTGAATGTATTAATATTTACTTTTTTCCCTTTATATTTTAATTTGTTTTGATAAGTTTATGTGTTTTGTTCAGTTTTGGTTTTAAAAGAAATGTAAGGCCTGAATGCACTGTAAGTCTCTTTGGATAACAGCGTCTGCTAAATGTAAATATTTGAGTTATTAAACAGAATTTCAGTTGGTTGCCATTGCAACATTTCTTATTTATTTATTCATTGTTTTCTTTGATACAATTTTTATATTTCTTTTATTTGAAAAAGTGGAAATCATTTTTATAGTTTTAGTTAACAATAACAACAGTGTATGTGTATAATACACTGAAGATATATATCTGCGAGCAGTGGAATTAAGATCGCTTGCTTAGATTTGGCAGTCATATTTATGTAGTCATGACCAAATATGATCCCTGTGGCTCTCATTATGCTCAGAATCTTCTTCGATCATCCAGCTTCGGTTTCCACAGTTCTCTTATATTCCTCAGACAGATTCTCACCCGTGAAGAGTGGAGATGCCTAGCTTATCTAAACCTTTTTATCAATTCTATGTGCGAGTGTGTCTATGCCCTTTATCATTTTCCTTTTCCATCTTAATGTCCATCATCTGCTTTTCATCTGCACCATCTGTCTGTCTGTCTGTCTGGTTAATAGTGAGAACTAGACCTTAAAATAAAGTATGACCGATGTATCTGTTTTTTAGTTAGTTATTTGTTTTTGTGTATCTCAGGATGTCGTACCGAGTGGGATGATTTTTGGTGCTGGTACAGGGCAGAGGTCGGACAGGTTGTCAACGTCTCCTGTTACGAAGCATCTCAGTTCTTCAAAGTTAATCATGGTAAGCTACTGCTATTCCATGCAGCTTTTTAAAACCCTATTTTTTTTTTATTATTATTTTTTTTTTACTGTGGCTGCTATCAAATAGCAACGAAAATAAAGCTCATTTTTTAGACTGAATCTATCGGCTTAATAAAATGACATGGATTAGATGATTTAGTGGTTTCTCACAGTGATGGTCCAGGACCTTTTTGTCTGTCCAAACCAATACAGACAATATTATGAGTACCCCAAGAAGCTGTCATCATGTAGTTTTAAACCACTGCCAAATATCACACAAATTCATCTTTTACAGCACATTCCATTCCAGACGATACCCTTTGGTTGTTCTCTTGTGCACTCAGACACAGCGATTGGAGACGCAAAACTGCTTAACAGTTTTTTCTGATGCACCAACCCAGGGCAATAAAAGTGACAAGGCAAACACACACAGAGAAACATCATGAGTGCTCTGTAAATTCACAGCTAGAGCTCTGAATATCTGGATATAATAAACTGTTAATAGTTGCTAAGGGACACTGAGAGTATTTGTTTTCACAAGTTGAGTAAATATTACAGTTATTCTTCAATGTGTTTCTAACATGTGCGCTTGCAAATTGTACTCATGATGGACTTTAAGTGTTGTCTACAGAAAATTGGTAGCAGATTTTACAGAGTACTGTATGTTACATGTCAGAGGTCCTAATCTATCACAAGATGACAGTTTTAAGCAGTTTTACCATCTTGAATGCGAAACTGCCGTAAAGCTTGATATAGTCACCACCCTTTTAGATAAGGGATGGGTTATTTTTCTTTATGAGGAGCAGGATTTGAGGCCAATGAAATTTGAGATCAGAGGACAATTTTGCATTTTTAACTTTATTGTGTTGCATTAGGACACACTGAGAAAAGTGAAACGGCTGTGGCATTTATTTGAAGTGCATTTTTAGATTTGTCTAATGGAAAAATCACTTCAGTTTTGTCCACTCCCCATAGAAAAAATTACAAGGAACTTGACAGCAGAAAATATTGTGGGTTTTTATTCATTTTCCTGGAGTTTATTTTGTTTTGGTACATTAAGTTGTAAAAAATTAAACAATAAACAAACTAACCTACATTAAGTAACACTTTAGCTAATGTCTGGAGAAAATACTGTAGGTATGGTACACTGAAAAAATGGGAAAACAGGGATTGTCTGATTTACTCAAATTTTATTGTTTGTGATTTTACTAAATTTTGTTTCTTAACTTTATTTACTTTCAATGAATAATAATTATCTATGTGCGGTCAAAAAAAATTGGCTGTAACAAATACAATTTTTTTTTTTCAGTGCACCATAGGAAATAGGAGATACACATAAGTTACACACATTGGCATTGAAAAACATTTAAAAATCACGAACCCAGCACATCTGCTCCAGGGCTTTTGAGAAATCAATACAAAGGTTATGGAGGCTAAGAAAAATCAACACACTCATGACACAACTGCTATCTGTATCATGCTGTTCTTCCGTCCCCCCACACACCTCTATGAATACGTAAGTACACAATGGACCTGGAGATATCTACATCGCTCCGTTCCAAATCTTGCTGAAAATGTGCCAAGGAAATAATAAAAATATTAAAAATCAAAGCAGGTTAAAGTAGGCATTATAGCGGTGGCTGTTAGCGCTGGTTGTTCCATCTCTTCAATCCCCTTAGGCCAATGCCTGACATCTCCAGCACAGAAAGCATCAGCGGTCAGGTCCTCACTACTCTGTCTTCCCCAACTGTGGCTTCAGGGAGATAGACTTAGAGTAGATGATGAACTCTGCTTTATAATAATGCTAGAAACAGCGGGTGGAAAGAACTCCCATTGGCAAGCTAGCACTGAACCACCCACTTAGCAGGCCTTCAAAATGGCCAAGATAAGTGTAGGTGAGGAGACAGAAGGTTATAGGTTAGCCGTGATATCAAGCCTTAAAGTGTTAACTAAGGCATAGTCCAAATTATGTGTACTATGCAAATACATTCAAAAGTATGAGTTTATTTTTAGGCAAGTTTTTCTATCGTTTCTCACCATACCTTTTTCTTTTTTCTTGCTTAATATTTTTAAGAGTTTATTTCATCAAAATAAGAGAAATGTCTTACAGGACAGATGATGTTTATCATATTAGTATTATATTTTTAATTTAGGATTATTAGAAGCATAGTGTAATGTAGCTGACAGGAAGATCCAACAAACATGCATCTGAACTTAAACCTATATTTAAGACAAATAATTAAAAATAACAAGAACGGCTTAACATTTTCAATACATGACTATAGGAAATGTGGCAAACATGAGGGCTTGAATATAAAACTATGGGGTAATTACATGACATACACAACAAATGTCAAAACATGAAACATGGCTTAAAAAGTAGTAAAAGACATGACTAGATATACTTGAACTGAAAACACACACATATTATTAGGGCTGGGATAAACGATTATTTTTTAAACAATTAATCTAGCGATTATTTTTCCGATGCATCGATTAATCTAACGATTAATTTTTCAGACCGATTCGATTTTGATTATCTCCCCAATAATTGACTACTAACAATTTATACATGTTAATTTACATATCTGAATGAAAAAACATGAATTCCTTAACATTGCAATATGTTTATTGCTCTTAAAATTACAAAATAAAAGACTGACTAAGAATGCATTACTTTGCACTTGTATAGAGATAGCATTCAATAAAACCTTGAAGCCTTGAAAACACATAGCTTACTGAAACAAGCTTACTGAACACATAGGGCCTAGCTTACTGGAAAAAAGTTCTTCTTTCAGATGAAAATAACAACAACTTGATGTCTAGCATTCAATAAAAAAAGGTCACCCAAAATACTTGTTTAGAGCAATTGAAAGAATTCAGTAACCAATGTAAACTTGAGGGCTTTAAGCTAATACAGAGAGTGCTTTTGCAAAAAAAAAAAAAAAATCTCCGAATGCTCCACGTGAAACTTTGGCGTTCCGCCCTTTTTCTATCGTGTGATTTTGGTTAATATGCACGAGGGAAAGAGAGGGAGAGAGAGAGAGAGAGAGCAAGACAGCGCTGGTGTAGTTTGAAGACTGTGAGTGCACGAGCGTACGTGAAACTTTGGTGTTTCGCCCTTTTTCTATCGTGTTTAATGATTTTGATTAATATGCACAAGGGAGAGAGAGAGCAAGAAGCGCTCGTGTTGTTTGAAGACTGTGAGTGCGCGCGCAGCCGGGGCTCTCTCTCGTACGCGCCCTGTCAGGCCCAGCAGTCATTCTATTCTACATCACTCACCAATCAAATAAGGCTTTGACAGCCGCCAAAATAAAAAATTCAATGCAGAAAAAAACCCTGGATTGGTTATATAATGTTGGACAGAATGTTGATCCGACCATCGCGTATATTCAGCGCACATAAGGTAAACGTTTTGCAGACGTTTTTTAGAGAAATAAAAACAGGTCGATGAATCAATGCGCATATTTTGCGTCGACGTCATCGATGATCTCGACGCGTTGTCCCAGCCCTACATAGTATACTTCATTCCTCCCTCTTGAGCGTCCTTATGTAGTTTTCCTAAATTTTGAGTAGAAATAAATGTGCATATATATATATATATATATATATATATATATATATATATATATATTAAAAAGACAGTATAATTACAATCCATAATTATGCCCCAACTGGATGCAACAAATGCCTCGTTTGTAATGGGTTTTATTGGTTTTGTCTCGTCGCACTGGGACACGGCATCACAGTATGGTGAGGGGCGTACCATTTCCGTCAGACGCTTGAGGCATTTAGCCAATCACAAAACACTGGATTATATGGCCACCTCACTTTTCAGAACGATGAGCTTTGTAAAAATGTACGCATTTCAGAAAAAGTTGGGCATGTTATTTTAGCAACGTCATATGACCCCTTTAAGAGATTTGGTCAAAGAGAGTGTTGTTTTTCAGGGCTGTGGTTCAGGTAGACAGCAGCATAACTTTCAATGATATGTTGCTTTTTTAAGAACAATATATAAGGAAATATTCAGTAACATCTTGTTTTGTTTAAAACAATACTGCAAGGTAGTTTGTGTATTCTCCTTCTGAAACAGAACAGCATAAACTGCATTTCTGAGCAACACACACAGTAGTGGTTTTGTTCCTAAATGAATCAATATTTGTTGAGTGAATGATCTGATGACTTACAAAAAAAAAAAATGTTTTATTACATTGCTGATTAAATCAATGTTTCGATCTTGTTTTTTTTTTCTTCTTTTTTTCAAAGAAAACCTCCATAGATCGTCTTTCAAAGAAAGAAAAAAAAAACACATTTCAGATTCCTCAGACTAACAATTTCAGACTCCTATTGCAATTCCACATACTCTTTATACGTCTATCTATTATATTATAACCATAGACTGGGGCTCATTTTACAATAAAAATCTCATTATACTGTGACCTGCAGGACATACAGTAAGTCCTATGCTAGATAATGCATACAAACTGTGTATAAACCTAATTGGTTTGATCCATCTGACCTCTCTATCCACATACGGTATCTAAATATCATGCAATGCAACAAAAGATACAAGCGGACTAATAAAAAACATAATCCCTTTACTGTCAAATTGTAATGAGAAGAAGGACCTGTGGATTACTGTAGCAGAGACAGTGTCATCCTTAGTAATTAAGATTTAAAGTTATTGAGCTTATCCAGTAGCTTCATAGATCATTTTACAATGTGGTATAAAATCTAGAACAAATTAAACATCTGCCTAATTTTTGTGACTAATTAAAGGGAAAAAGTACTAGATGTATCTGTTACAGGCAATGTAATGAGCAGCTGTTGCGGTCTGGTGTTTTACAAGTTTCTCTTTACCAATTGATGTATCAAAATACAACTTTGCATGCTGATCATTGTGTCTAACATTATTTTAATGCAGGTTTCATAATTAGGAATTGCACCAACAGTGGCTGGACAAAAATCTACCCATCCTATGAGAATGCTTGTGAGATTGCGCAGGACATGGCATCAGAAACCGAGGTGAAAATTTTATTACAAGCAATATTGTAAATATCCTTAGAGAATCTTATGGCATAGTAACTGTATATGCCAAGTTCTGTCATGAAACTAATGATATGCACTGCATTCCACTACTTGGCACAAGCTGATTGTTTCATGTTTCATACGCAGCCAATGAGCTTGCTCATCTACATTTAAAAGGCTGGTTAGCGTTAACTAGAGCAGTTTGCGGCAAGCTTTCAGAGCTCCTCTGAAATCCTTCTCCTTCCCCAGCTCCACCTGTAAAGATCTGCTATGTGTTATTATATATGCTACTTGTGCAGCAGCAGTACTGTGTATCTTAAATACTCACAGCCCTGTATCTGTGTATGTATTGGCAGTAGGAACTAGCAAGTTCCTGTACTTGCTTTGCAGCAGCAGTAGCAATAATCATTTTACAACAACAGCCATAACCTACAGAAGCAGCAATTCAACAGAAGCAATCATGACCAGCTCCCCTCACCTTAAATCTGCCTTACTGTGTTTTTTTGCCTCTTATTTGTGTAAAGTTGAGCATTTTTCTACTTTCTAAACACAGCCCAGAGGGACTTTGCACTTTTGCTTTCTTTGCTCCGCTGTCAGGCCCAAAGTCTGCCACAAACGTTTACGGTCAAGCTCATCTGTTTTGTCATCTTTTTTGCACTTGTTCATTTTCTTTGAAAACATCTCTTAATGTTTTCTTCTCTAGGTTAAGACCACTTTGCATTTGTTGATGGGAGCAAATTGTATGCACATTACCAATAAAAAATAGCTTACTCACTTCAAAGTAAAAAACCTTTCCTCTACCTACCTTCTTTTTTATTCATATAGTAATGAGAATAGAGACAGTACTTTGAATGAAAAATTAGAGATGATATGATAATGTTCAGTACCCACACGCAAACAAGCAGTCCAAGGTTAACAGATGAGCGTGTTCCTAATGTGAAGCCAATTACCGGTAGTTGAATCAGTCATACAAGAGCATAATACTCTCTCCTGAGTGCTAAATTTAATCTCTGCCACTTAAACTCTATTTTCATAATGACTTTCACCTGTGCCTGCATCAGGGGAAGTAGCAATGGTTATATATGCACCTAAAATGTAGTTAATTCCATATGCTGAAATCCCAGAATAAAATGACCTGCTTTTAAAATCAGCTAAAGTATGTCCAAAAATCTGCATTCATAGGGATCTCTCAATCGTGTGTTTGTAATTTGCATTTTTTTTTACATTGTACTCAGTCATTCCCTGCCTACAGCATCCAGCAAGCTATGTGGATAAAAGTTTAATTATTTTGAAGAATGTAATATATGGACTTCTTTGTGTCCTAGTTTTTTAACGTAAGATTATTGCATCAAGTCAAAGCACCTTTATGCAACAACAAGCAAAATACATTTCTGTGTGAATTGTTCACAAAATCAAATCGGCACATTTTGTGTTTGTCTGTAAAGAATAAACCTCAAGGAAAACAAAAAGTGTTGAAGTGCACAAATCAGAATGAAAAGACTTGTCATGTCATTGTAAAATCTCTTGATAAAAGACTGATAATTCTCTGGAAATAATTCTGTAATATTTTCTTTTATGTTTGTCCCTGTGTTCTAGACATCATATTATTCCACTTTCAGGCAGGTGTACACTGCTGGTTACGCTACCTCTCTGATTTCCCTCATCTCTGCCATCTTTGTGTTTACAGCCTTCAGGTACAATGAGAATCCTCACATAGCTCATGCAACCAAACACATTTTAAGAGGTCTGTGACAATTTGTTTATATAATTTGTCAATCCCTGTTATTCTGCCCATAACAGGAAGTTCCACTGCACAAGAAATTACATTCACATCAATCTCTTTGCCTCCTTCATCTTGCGAGCCAGTGCCATCTTCATCAAAGATGCAGTTCTCTTTGCTGATCAGAATCAGGACCACTGCTTCATGTCAACAGTGAGGCTCACCAGCTGTCACAGACTCGTGCAGAATTTGGTTTTTATAGACGTCATTCAATAAACTAATGCTCACTATTCAACATGTCAGAGCTCATGTTCTCAATCAGCCTTGTGGTCAGTAAACATATTAGGTCACAGTGTATGACACTGCAGGATCTATCTGATACAGTAAAGACATTTCTAAGCTTCACGCCAGTTTCTGTCAGCATAGTGACACTAGCTTCACATTTTCTGCATCCACTTTTCCGCTCCTCTCAGCATCAGTCGATTCATCAGTGCCTTAAAGGCACACTTTTCAAGATCTGCCTCCGCTAGAATTCAAACACCTGCTTTGAAGTACAAAAAACACTTCTTACATAGCTAACACTCTTCTTCCCACTTCTCTGTGATGGTATTTGTGCTGTTTCTTATCAGCACTACTTAATTTATCCACCCTAAAATTATACTGTTGAAACGTCTAAGTACTGCAACAATATCATACTTTTATTTGTAATGCATAGGTCTTAGAATTTGCTACATGCTGTGGCAATTTCCACTAAGATAGTATGTGTACTTCTATATCTTCTTTTGTGCAGAACAATTATAGCACTAATACTGGATTCTTAATATTTTCCTCTTCAGACCTCTTGCAAGGCAGCAGTAGCTTTCTTCCAGTTCAGTATCCTGGCTAACTACTTCTGGCTGCTGGTGGAGGGGATGTATCTACAGACTCTTCTAGCTCTAACTTTTGTCTCACAAAAGAAGTATTTCTGGTGGTACATACTTATTGGCTGGGGTAAGCATGGGTACTATAGAAGATGCTGAGAACATTCTGTTCTATAATAATAGGATGAAATATTACTAATTTGTTGTACAGTTATCGTCCAAAGGTTTTTTTGTTTTTTTTTACATGTAAAACAGTATATTGCATTTTTTTCTACATAAAAAACCTGAGAAGTGTAGTGTAGTATATGATAGTGTGGCCTTATTCTGTATTATGTACCATTGGTGACACCTGTAGGCATGAGTTGGAAAATAGAAAAAAATGTATCCCAGTATTACCCTGTTGAAAAGTAAATATACTAAAATGTATTTGAAATACATTTATTTCATTCAAAGTACACAAACATTTACATATTTATGTGCTTAATAAAATACCTCCAATTGTATTATTGGGATACAAAACTGATATACATTAATTCTGCTAAATTGGAACTACTAATTATGTACTTAACTCTTAATACTTTAATTGTGAGGAAGTAGTGCTAAAGTCCAACTAAAGACATACTGAAGTAGATTAGATTGTGTTAGAGTGAAATATCTTGCATTTAAAGACTGGTATTATTCAAAGATCGTTCAGTCCTCATCTACAGTGACATTAAAACATAGTTTAGGCTTAATATTAAGAATTGTGCATTGTGCACAAGTAATAATCCAAATTATGTTTCATTATAATTTTTATATAAGTAAGTCTTGAGTGATATGTCAGTAGATACAGTGTGTTAATAGATTTGAACTATACTTCGTATGAAATAATGTATTTAAAATATATGACTTTTTTACTTATGAAACCTAGGCCTATTCTTGATTTTGTGTCAGCATAGTAACACATTTTACAATTTGATGAAATTTAATTTAGTTAGTTCTGCTCTCTGTATCCTGTAGGTCTACCAACACTAATACTGATAATCTGGGTTCTAGCCAGGAATTTTTGGGATAACAGTGGGTAAGTCCAGATTGTTTTAAACCCTTTAAGATATTGGGTGATACTTTGATATGTAGTGAAAAATACTGAAAAATAAATTTTCACTGTTTGTGAAGGTGCAGTTACTGGTCTTCTCATAAATAATCATAAGCTTATGTTGCAGGTGCTGGGATGACACCGATGTTGCTTACTTCTGGTGGATTATCAAAGGACCAATCACAGCATCTCTCCTGGTAAAGTACAGCAGATTTGATCAAATATATAAGACTACATCCTGAATATGATGAATAAAAAACATTGTGCTAAATATTTAAAGTATTATGAATTGTTCACGTGCCATTGTGGTTCAATATCAAAATGACATTTTCTAATATATGAAAGTAAAGTTAAAAAGTTGTCTAAAGACATTATGTAATGCTCTTAAATATGCTTTTCTTTTGCCATAGTAATTTTGATTGTTTCTTTCTGAATATATCCACAGTATGTTGATGTGTAGTGTTCAGTATTTGAGCTGTTTCCTTCATTTTTTTCTTTATAGATCAATTTCTTCATCTTCATAAATGTGATCCGGATTCTTGTGCAGAAGCTGAAGTCTCCAGGAATGGGTGACAGTGATACCAACCACTTCATGTAAGGATTATAGAGCACAGTCAAAACAAAGGCAGCAATTAATCAAAACATTTGATTCACAGAAAGTTGGCAAATACTTGTAGATCTTGTAGATACGTCCTACTGAAGTAATGCGCTATTGCCATGTTGACATTTTAAAGTTGCAAGTTTGAACAGCATGAACAATTTTTTTACTCCCACACACATTCCCTCGAAAATGTCCTTTCATTGTTTGATATTAATCTGAAGTAATGCTGAACTTCATGTATGCTTGTAGGAGACTGGCCAAGTCCACCCTTTTCCTGATCCCTCTGTTTGGCATGCACTACATGGTTTTTGCCTTCCTGCCAGAGAACACGGGAGAAAACGCTCGCCACTTTCTTGAACTTGGCCTGGGCCCCTTCCAGGTGTGTAAGCTCGGCATCTATGAAATTAACAGAATACTAATGCTTTTGACTTGTGGAATGGCCTGATGTACAATATTTTGTGATATCACCATTTCTGTCATATGTATGGCAAATATGTAAATATACTATATTGAGTTAATGTAAAATATATGTGTAATGTGTATATATAATATAAAATCTAATACCATTTATGTCAACTAATAGCTGCATATGTTTAACTCAGTTGAGCTGTAGCCTATTTAATTGTTAAAGCATCCTTACTGACTGACTGTTATACTGTGTTTCGTTGTATCTCAGGGTTTTGTTGTGGCTCTGTTATACTGTTTTCTCAATGGAGAGGTAAGCCACAAGTGTTTCCTAATAGTAATACATATACAACTGGTCAAAAGTGCAGAATAATTAAGAATTAAAAAATATATATATATTTTTTAATGCTTCTGAGTCTGTTACAGTTACAGTTTATTAAAACCATGTGAAAATGAAGACTGGAGTAATCAGCTTAGCCATCACATAAATAAATTACATTTTGAAATGGATCCAAATAGTAGTTATTTTAAGTTGGAATTGTTATAACTATATAATACTGTTTTAACAACATTATGTAGCCCCGAAGAGCATAAAAAAATTACAAAATCTGATCTGAACTTTTGACTGCTAGTGTATGTGTGAAGCAGCAAATCCATTCTGCTTTCAAAAATGCAGATGCACTTGTTTGTGTTTTTAGGTACAAGCAGAACTGAAGAAGAGACTGTGGAAGTGGCAGACACAAAATTATTTGAGATACAGTAAGAGAAGACGAACCCTGTTTACTGAGAGCAGCACAGTCACACAAATCTCAGTTTTGGAGAAGTCCAGCCCAAAGGAGCTGCCCTTAACTGAGTCCCACAACAGTGTGTCATCCATTTGAAATCTTTACAGTTCGTCTCATTCCCCGTTTCTCTTCCCCTCTTTCTCCATCTTGAAACCTCTTAACTGGTCCTTCAGTCAGATTCACTGTCCTCTTTAACCCTGATTGACTCACCTGCCTGTAATTTGTCAGTAATCCTGAAGATCTTGATTGCCTGGTTTAGTTGCGTTTCTTTAAAGTTGGAGTTAAAGGACACAAAGTCCAGTTTTGAAGAACCCTGCTCTAAAAGATTAAATTCATTGAAATTTTTCAAGTTCATGCAAATTCATGCAACGTTATAAAATGCTTACTAAAACAATTCAAAGATATTCTTTTTTTTCTACACATTACTGAAACAAGCTTTCAACTTGATGCTGATAAGAAATTACTCTGTATTTATTCATAATGCAAAAGCACAAATCATGTTGTTTAGTTTTATTTAAATTACATGCACTGTCTAATAAGAGACCAAACTAAAGGGACAGTTCACCCCTTTATCCCATAAAAAAACATACAGCTTGCCTTCTTTAGCAAACATGATCATAAAACCAATTTCTCCACATTTGTCACTCCCTAGTATGGTCTGCTTGGCTTGAAAGTTGAGATTGCATAGAGGTATAGATGTTGAACACACAGCTAATTGCCTTACAGTAAACATAGACCTCATTTTAGATTATCCACATACAATAGATGACAATTAAAGGTATTTTCATATTCATAAATGCATATACATAATCTCTTATTTTGTAAATTGTATTTCAAGGCAACATATTGCACAGTGCACTGGCCCTGTATGTATAAAGAAATATAACATTTCTATAGGGCATCCAAAGTATTTTTCTTAAATACTGGGTATTTTCAGAATATTTTATTCGTTATAAACCATGTTTAAATGTTTCAATTAAATAAATCAATAGGCTTTATTGATAATGTAAAAGTTGTATTAGAAAATGCATGAAAACACAATCTGTCTTAGTGCAAAGAGTACTTACAAAGTAGATGCAAATGATAAAGATTAATCATATTCTTATGAGTATTTTGAGTAGTTCTGAGTATTATAATGAATAATACTGTTTTGAAAATGGCCTATTTAAGAATCCTTTTGCAGTGCACACATCTGGAGCACTAGACTGTAAAGTTTCTTGTTTGGTAGAAATATTATCTTGTTTTATTGTTGCTAAATGTGTTTGTAAAATATATGCTTGCTGTAGCCTATATATGACTATATGTACTATACTTGATGTACCATATTTGCCGAACATTTGTTATTTGTTGTTCTAATTTTAAATATAAATTCATAAATTATAAATTAATTCATATTAACAACATCTATTTTTTATGAATCATAATTTTAACATTGATTTGGAGGCACAGTATTGATATATTTTAATAGGTGAATAGAATCGCTCATGTGACTGACTCTGTCTGACTGAACTTCAAAAATAAGTGGATAGAATATGAATTTGGGGCTGTGAATTTGAAAGCATCCAGTTACAAAAGACTGTACTTTCTGACTTTTTTTTTTAATGTTGTGTTGTGTATTTTTTTTTTCTCAGCTTGTGGATATATTACCCATTCAGATAACTTCTGTTGTCTTGATTGTGTAAGCGTTGTTGCTACATTCACCAACCTGCCTTAACGTATTCAGACGTGTATTAGCTTTGTTGAATGTTGAATGTATGGAGTAAATATTTTAATGATGTGCTTTGTGATGTATTATTATGGTATATATGTAAATGTACCTACTCTTACTGTATTTTTCCACAAATTTGACATATTTATAAACGTACATAATTATCTGCAGTTTTACTGCCTTTGACATATTGTGTCCTTATACAAAAAGATTATTAAAAGAAAAATTCAACGTCGTATTCACTTGTCAAAAACATTTAATGAGGTTTCAAAAAGTCTATAATGTGCAAAAACATTAACCATACATCCAACAAAAAATTATTTCACATCACAGTCAGTGACATATGCACAAAGAAAAACATAAAAAGCCAGCAACTCTCCACAAAAGCAAGTGTAGGTGCAGTAAACATCTTCTAGAACATTTAAATGAATCTAGTCATTACAAGTCTGTCAAACCTCTGTATTATTAGTATTCTAAATCCTACATTCTTGTTTTGTGATATGTCAGTTGAAAATCCGAAACAAAGTTTCCACATGTAGTTTGCATGAGGTTACATTAAGTGTATCATACTCCATAAACAACAACAACAATGAATTTTCATATATTACATCTAAATCAATAGCTTATTCTACAGTATTAGTTATAATACATTTTCACTCACAAAAAAAAAAAAAAGTACATTTCTGAAATATAAAACCCCACACATTTCCATCTCCATACCCGTGTAATGCTGACAGTTTACTTCGTTTCCCATCAGCCCATTTTTGTGTATAAATGTGTAGTGGTGCTTGCAGGCCCGTGTGCTGAAGGTTCAGTCATTTCTGTTGAATGAGGTATAAAATGTGCAAGTATTCTAGTTCTGGGTAAGTCTGTGTGTAGAATCTGTAGCAGCACTGCAATCCCACTACTATAAATGAGAAGTATAAGAGAGGTGTTTTTTAGATCATTTGAAATGTCCTCAGCCTATTGTAGACTACAAAAAACACTGTAATAATTCCCGGGATATAATAAAAAAAAATAGTCAAGATGTGTTTTAAGAAAGTGCACATGCTTGTTGGCCCTATGGGTAATACTCACTTATTTTTGTCACTGTGGTATTTTCTCGTAAAACAACAAACATATTGCTGTACATCAATATAATAAGCCACCTACTTTCTTCGTGTGCTTTCGCGCCCAACAGATCACAGGAAATGCATGCATCGTTTAAGAGGAATAGCCAGCGATGCTGAGAACTGCACATTTAAACAACATTATCACCAAGAGCTCTTTAATCACAATTCTCGTTTTTTAAATAAACCCCAGCTTATGATGTGTGAAACAGCCGCAGTTACACACTAGCTTTTGTGTCATTTTGACATTTACAGTAAAAAGGAATCCTACTTGTTTCTCTGCACACAATCTGTCCACAATGTATTGCCAAAGCTTGTTTACTCAGAGAGTAACACGAGCGCACACTGATTGTGTCACTGAATTTGACACAGATTTTACAGAAGTAACATCTCTTGAGAAGACGATGCTTTAATTGAATACACTGTACAGAATATTCAATAATTATTAGTCAGCTGCTTTTTATTTGCTAATCATAATTCTTTGTCATATGCTAAAATTACATTTATTGAAATCAAAGTCATTTTACACCTTGTACAGATGATAAGTGCCCTACATGGATAATAATAACTGATCCCACCTACTGTAGATCAAAATAACGTCAGGCTAGGAATCACCCTGCCCTTTTTTTTTTTTTTTTTTTAAACAATTATACACACTAAACATTCCACTTAAAGTCAAACTAAGATGATCAGTACTTACTCAAAAAACAAAACTATAATACAGTGTAGTTTTACATATAAATAAGTATTTATCATATTAAAACTAAAATGGGGGAAAAAAACTGTAATGTATAATTATTATATACATTTTTATGTAAAACATTTATCCTCCAAAATAAACTTTTTTTTTAAGTTTTTGGAATGATTACATATATATCAAATTACATATGCACAAACCTTTTTCTTTCTTAAGGGTTACTGAAAGAAAACTGAAGGCCTGTAAAAAGATACGCCAAAGAAAAGAGAGGAACTAGCTTGAATTCTCTCAAGGCCTCTTAAGGTTTGCTGAAGCATAATGAATGTACTTTCAAAGAGGGATGCAGTTATGTGTTGCAGTTTGTCTTTGTAAAACCAAACTGATGTCTCTTTTGTGCAAAAAAAAAGGCACTTTGAAGAAGCAAAAAAACATCTTCTTATGCAGTGACATCAGTCGCAAAGACTTGCAAACTTGTACGGCAAATGACATATTAAGAGGTCAAATATTCAAAAAAATCTTCTTTGGAATCTTAAAAGTGCTCTATTTGTAAATGCTTTTGACATTAAATTACAAAATGAGCAAAAGATCAAATATGTGTCAGAACAGCTATAAGAAAATGCTCAGCCTTTAAACAGAAAAAAAAAATAAACAAAATAGCTTATACAGAATTTATTTATTGATAAGAGTGTAATGTTTCATAATTCTTTGCTGTAAATTCACTGTATTACAGCTAGTAGTCATAGAAGTGTGTGGGGGAAGAATCAACATGCATATTACAAATCTATTACACCCATATTACCCAGTTATATATTAATATGCCAACATTGTGGCATGAACTTGTTGTATTCTAACTGACATTTTCTGCACTAGCGGCTGTTTAAAAAAATAGGAACACATGTACAAACACAGGAGGAATCTACTCATGAAAACAAATTGACAAGTTACTCACTGTTTTAATGAGGTTTTGACTATAAAAGATTCCAACACTGTGCCCAAGAAGCATCCAGAATGTGGATCCTTAAACTTCGTAGTCCTTAAACTTGATTTTTCCTTCAGTCCTTCATTCTACAGTTACAACATATGGAAATATTTACATATTAAATTGGTATTAGGAACTGGGGATGAGTTATTCATTAAGCTCCTGTGTGAAATATGTGGTTCCTTCTCCTTCAAAAAGGACTTTTCATGTCCCGCATCCCATTGCGGTGAGGTGGGCTACTGTCTTCGTCCTCTTCAATGATGCTTTGATGATCAAATACTGAGAATCTCGAACCGTCACAAATCTTCACAGACAGAGAAATGAAGCACGAGAGACTTGTGATGTTGATATGTACAAAAATATCCATTTTGTTCACCAGCTATAGCTTTCTGGATGAACACATCCTAAATACTGGATTGCTATGGAATCATTATTTCCCCTCGGTCTGTAATTCCATTCAGTTCGGATCAAATCTGATTCCTCCGTAAGTCTGTATCAAAGGTATCCATGTTTGCTTGGCACACAATAGACCATTGGTTGTGAGCTCCTCAGAGTTCTGTAGCAAAAGCCTGTCATCTATGGAGGGTTGACAGATATTACGGCTTCAACCGACACTATGCAGACTCAAAAGATGAAACAGGACTTGGATGTTGACGTAAGTTATTTTGTAGCTCTAGTTCTAAGGAGTTTGGTCGTCTGAGCGCTCATGTGGCCGGTGTTTCAGCCTGCAGGCTGGACATGCGGATCTGTGAGCTGCTCTTGCTGAGGATGGAGAGCTGTGTGCCCCCGTTCACACCACTGCTGGCCAGAGACGGGTGCCTGTGCTTCATATCCACAGCAAAGTACCGGTTCACCGTCCAGCTGCGCCATTTTCGTTTGATTTCGGACTGCACCTTTGGGGAGAACTTCAGTGGGTTATTAAGCTGATTGGATCCTACAGGAGTAGATCTGCAGATCTCTTTCCATGCTGCTCATGGACAAGCTTGAATTTTAAATCCAGCTGCTTAATAATTTACATGTACGGCCATGTAATGAGCACTGCGATGAGAAAGGGCCTCCAGAGACACTGCTTTATGCAAATAGAATGCAATTTGGATGTTTTCTAGGTAGAATTTATAATAAAATGCCAATGAATACATAAATATATAAATTTATATTAAAATGAAGATGACTTTATCCAAAACAGTTACTGAAAATAAAAAATAAAAAATTGTCAATTGCAATATTTTTTTTTAAGTATTTTTCTAAAAAAAAAAAAAAAAAAAAGCATACATGTATCTTGATTTTTCCCATTGGAGGTAACTGGGTTTGCTTTCCCCCCGTGCTAAACCAAATTGCACACTTTATTTCTCTTTTCAATAGCACTTAAAGGACTTACCTCTCCATTAAGAAAACAGTAAAGGACAGCTACTACAAAACCCTGAGAAGAAAAATGTAAATGTTTGAATAAAGCAGTAGCAATTATTATTATAATCTTGTTTAAGATATAAATGATGTGTAAATATAATGTACTGGATAAATGAAGGTGGAAGTAGTAATACTTTTTCAGTTCAGATGGACAATGACATCAAAATAATACAGTACATATACAATGATACAGTGCACACAATACACATGAAATCTAAGCAAATAAAAAAAATAATGTTGTCTCTTTCTATAAATATGACAAGACAAAAGGCGGCTTCTACCTGAAAAGAACCAAGACCAAGTTCAAACACGAGTCTTTCTCTTTTGCTGACATCTTCCGGTGTGAAAGCAAACACGGTATAGTGAATTCCAAATAGAGGAATGAGGAGAAGAGTGGAGCGAGCCAGACGCCTGTCAATCACACAACACACCGATCAAGCCATAAAAAGACTCCACATCTGATTGTAATGATGCTCATCTTAGAAACTGGAAAATATAAAAATATTGTGGTATATGTATATGACTAACAGATAAATGCTGGATTCATTCCCTCCAATATCTGGAGACTGCAGCTTCTGCACCAGGATTATAATGATGCCAATAAAGAGTATAAAGTTGATCTGAGAGCAAAAAAGACAAGACATATTGTGTATAATTATTTCTGCCCTGGTGAATGAATCAACACAATAAATACAGTTGTTTACAGTCAAAAGTCTATTGCGACGGGATATGTGCTATCCTTACCATGATGGAGGCAAGAACAGGACCCTTGATCACCCACCAGATGGCAGCGTTGTCATTAATATCCCAGCAACTGCAGGCAATGTCAGACATTTATCCAATTTGATTGGTTTTTCATTTTATTTTCAGCTTTTTTTTTCATTACATAACATATTCGTTTTTTTTTATATTATTTGTATTAAAAAATCCTTTATCTTACCCAATGTTATCAAAATGAGCTCTTAAGACTGCCCAGACAGCCACACAGATTGTTGGAGTACCTGGAAAAACATGGACAATCAAAATAAATATGAGTAATTTCAGATTTTCACATGATATAACACTTATTTTATGAATTGTTGCAAACAAATATTTTGCTTTATATATACAAAATATATGTATGAAATACATATTATGTATTTTTTATATTTACTAGATATCCCCTGACAACCAGGAAAAAAATTTATAATAATTTTTGTGAATTTAGTATTTTGTCATGTCATTACATTGTTTAAAGCATAAGAAAAATGATACTTTATTCATACGTTACGCTATGTCCTCTAAAGGACATCAGGACTTTAAAAAGTCCTTTTTTATAAAAAGACATGAATAGACGTGATTGTTTTAATCACAAATCAGTTTTCATTTTTTTTATATAAAACTTTAAGTAAAGATGATTCTCAACTATGTTATGAAAGATATTTTTTTAAGACAATTTTTCTTAATGCAAAATGTGTGTAATATGGTCATAAACAAGTTATCCCAATGTATCTATAAATTGTATCTAATTTGCATTTTAATGTGTTTTTGGGGCAACATAGAATGAAAAAATAAGTGTAATAATTGGAGTGATAATTGGCAAGAGTTTAATAATAATATCTCACATTTCATAGGAATATTGATATGTAATTTTTTTCTATGGTCATATGTTGTGTTTCCAAATATGTTTAATAAGCATGCTTTAAGTCCCGGGGTCCTCTACAGTGGACATGTATGAAATTTATGTCCTGTTTAATTTTTTTTATTCATACATATTTTATATTTACACACATTATATATATATATATATATATATATATATATATATATATTGTGTACATTAAAAAAAGAAAATTCAGTTAATGTTTATTTTTAAGTAACGTTTTTATAGTGTTAGATATAATAACTCTATAAGCTACATTAACCCTGATCTTACCCCATCCAATAATGGTGTACCAGTAGAAGTATCTTTTCTCAGGAAAGAATGTCTCAACAAGCAGCGTAAAGAGATACAAGCCCTCGATAAACAGCCAGAAGTAGTTTGACAAAACACAATAATGAAAAAATACCATCACTGCTTTACACTCCACCTGCAAAAAGAACAACACAGAGTGAATACCACATAATCAAAACATTTATTTGATTCTGATTAACTAAAGCCTAATTTACATTTACATAATTTCGCTGGAAAATTAGTTTAAAGTCATCCAGGTTTGTAATGACATGAGGGGGAGTAAAAAAAAAACAAGTTTTGAGTCAGCTATCCCTTTAAAAACAGAAGAGTCGCATTGTTGCACAGGGAAACATTCAAAGCACATTCAGCTAGCTGGCCAAGCAAAAAGCAACTGTGAGGTGACTACAGAGACCTCATTATCTGAAGCAAATTAAAGCACATAACAGCAACACAAACGTGTCATTCTGAGACTAATTCCTTCCTCAAAGAAATGACATGGGCAACCCGGGATGTTAATGGGCCCATCACCATGACTGCCTGGGTATTTGTGTGCAGTGTGAAGAGAGAAAGACTGAGACTCACAGTGTGTATAAAGCAATGGCTGCTGTCCTCCTCTGCATATAAAATGCCATCTTTAATGAAGACTGAAATGGCCCTCAGGATGAAGGACACAAACAAGTTCATATGAATGAAATTCCTGGTGCAATGCAGCTTCCTGAGGGTAAAGCCAACCACAATAAAGAAACATGCATTATACATTATATAACA
Source organism: Carassius gibelio (assembly GCF_023724105.1). Classification (NCBI taxonomy): domain Eukaryota; kingdom Metazoa; phylum Chordata; class Actinopteri; order Cypriniformes; family Cyprinidae; genus Carassius; species Carassius gibelio. The sequence goes on along the minus strand of NC_068401.1, from coordinate 12,110,393 downwards.
GTATACATTATATATGTGCATCCTATATGTAAAGTGCTATTCAAAAGTTTTTTAAAGAAAAAATATGTTAGAAAACAAAACATTATAATTATGCTCTATTTTAATATATTTTGTATTTCATTCCTGTATATTTGTAATTTATTTATGTGATAGCAAAGTTGATTTTTTAAAATATTTTATTTTCTTCACAGCCAATACTCCGTTCTTCAGTGTCACATGAACCATCATATAGTTAAAGAGCCAGTAAGATGAGAATTCTAAGCTTCCTATCACTGTTTATAAGTCCTGTACATTAGGTTTAAATCCCTCCAAGGTTAAAAAACATTGTCATTTTGTCAAAATATCATTTTAAAATTACCTCAATTCTCAGAGATCCCCAAACGGTTCACGCGGAGCTGTTCAAAAGATTCAGTTTCCTTAAACCCCACCTTTCGGTAGCATACTGTGTTCTGATTGGTCAACTGACATAGTTTGGTTGTTCCGCTCACAACTTCATGGTAAACAATGCGTTAGCATCTTTTTGGGTGAATTATGTCTTATTCCTCTCACTGCGAAGCAAACAGTAAAATAAAAAACTTGAACAGTCTCGCTGCTTTTTCTTCTGTGTGGGTGTATTGAAGCCGCACGCTTCAGTTTGAATCTGAATAGATTTCACGCGGGGGCGTGGTCACATTAGATATAACGAAGGGAGACATGAAAAACAGGCATCACGTTGTTTTCATATGGATTATTTTATCACAGAATATTTTCGGCAGCACTTGTTTAGTTTTAAAGAAGACATGTCAAGCTTTCTATAGATACATCTCTCATGTATCTTCATTGAGAATTCACGGAGTTACACTTCATTTTAATGACGTGTTTGTAAATGAAGATCAGCGCAGACAGGCTGTAGACAGCACACAAACTGATAAGACGCTCGGGAGAAAACAGACACATAACTTCATAATCATACTTCGCGTTGTGATTCGTAGATGCTCGTTGGTCTAAATAAAGTTGGTAATGAACCCTCTTTTATGGCCAAACGCTTTGAAAATCCCGCCTTGTACTCACCGAGATTAGAAAAGCAGTCATAAGTGAAATGTTGTGAACACAACAAAAGGGATTTGTTGTACTGCTCTGGTATTGTGGTAAAAATGAACTTTAGCCATTGGTTCTTCTGATCTTCATTCTTTGGCAGTGAAAATAAAACAAACTTGCCTTTACAATTAATAACACACTGTCTCCTCGACATGATGCTATCACACTAACCAGAGCGTCTGTGTGTGGGGGGTGGGGCAGGTCAGAGTTCCGTTTCTCCCAAGACGGTAGGCGGAGATTATTATGCAAAGTGTTCCTAGTGACGTACATAGAGATGGGCAAAAGATTTGAAATCTATAACGACTCGTTTCAGCGATTCAGAGTCGACTCCTTACTTTAGAAGCCAATAACTTTATAAATCGTGTGCTTTTTGGTTTAATTACTTTGCACATTGTTTACACTGATGGCCAGCTACATCATACACTGTAATACAGGTAATTTTTGATTTCCCATCTGTGTGGCTCTTTAAAGATCACAGACCTTCAATATTGGACTTTTTCTGCCCTATTACCCTGAATTACATTATTGAATTAGTGGACACGATGAGACCATCTCAAAGCCCTCTTGATATTCTACCTACTACTTTACTTTTAAAATCCATAAATCATCTTGGCCCATGTTTGGTTTCAATTTTAAACTTATCTCTTCAGCTGGGCCAGGTTCCTAGCTGCTTTAAGCATGCTGTTAATCAGCCTATCTTGAAAAAGAACAATCTTGATGCAGCTTCATTTAAAAACTACAGGCCCATTTCTAAGTTCCCCTTTCTTTCTAAAATTTTAGAAAAGGTTGTTGCGAATCAGCTAAATAAGGTTTTGGATTCTCATAATATCTTTGATAAGTTTCAGTCTGGTTTTCATAAAAATCATTCAACTGAGGCTGCCCTCCTTAAATAATATTTTGATGGCTGCTAATGGGGGTAAATGCTCTGTGCTGGTTCTATTAGATCTTAGAGCAGCGTTTGATACCGTGGATCACTCCACTATGATTGATAGGCTGAAAACAACAAGTGGGCATTACTGGATTATCTCTGGATTGGTTTTCCTCCTATCTTTCAGACAGGAGTTTCTCTGTGTCCGAAAGGAACATATATGTCAGACTGTGCTCCTTTGTCCTGTGGTGTGCCCCAAGGTTCTGTGCTTGGCCCTCTGCTGTTCAGCCTGAATATGCTTCCTCTTGGGAAGATGATTGGTAGTTTTGGAGAAATATCATACCATTGTTATGCTGATGATATTCAATTATATTTATCTTTTAGCCCTGATAGGTTGGACAAACTGTCCTTGTTGCACAATCATTTAATTAGCAATATGTTTTTGTATGTTTTGTGTATGTGTGTATATTTGTATGTTATGTGCATGAGAATAAATGTTAAGTGTATGTTTTTTTTTTTGTGAACCACTTTTCACAAAAAGTGACTTTTTTGTATGTGAAAGTGCTATGGAAATAAAGCTTACTATCACAATTAAACAATTTGATATAACCTTGAATTTTTTCTTATTTATTTTTTTTATAAATCTTTGTCAGTATTATATTACAATATACAATTTGAAATGTCCAAAAAATTACATACTAATTCAATTGGTGTTTAACTTAAATAATTATGCTCCAAATATAATTTACAAATGTGTATAAAAATATTACTGAAAGCTCTTTAATACCTATGTGCAGTTGTTTTTCTCAACACTTCACTAAGACAAATGTGTCCATGTATATAATTTAGTTTCCTCTGAAACTTAAGAATAGAATGAATGCTCATGACCTCTTTCTTGACCTGGGTTGACCTCTCACCTGAACCTGCAGAGAATGACCATGGCAGTGGTGAGAGACACCAGTGAGGTGCTGTAGCCCACAGTATAAAGAGCCTTTACTGACACATAGTACATGTCCTGCAAACAGAGGGAAGAAATGCTAACTGATGTCAATCTTATTCTATACAATAAATGCATTTCTTTAGAGATTTTGGAGGCTGAAAGGGATTAGAAAACTTTGAAGGAGATACAGAAGGAACAGAAAGCAGGAAAAGTGGAGGACACTTACTGGACTTGTCCCATTTTCATTAAAAGGGCAAACATCTACGTAGTGAGGGAACATCTCTGACCAGCCCTCCTCGGTGCAGTTACGGCTGACCTTTCCAAACTCTACAAAAGGTGCAAAAAGGTGTTTCATGAAGTAAAAAAAGAAAGAATGACGAGCCAAATAATAATAAATCTAATTATTTGGTGAAATATATAGACTTAAAAAAAATGAACAAAAAGTAGAAACTGAAATAGAACTATTTCAAGTTGAAGTACTAAAACGACAAAAACTAAAGCTGAAATAAAAGAAACAGAGCTAAACAGAAATGCAAAACACTAATACAAATGACAAATACTAAAACTTTAAATATAAAACTAAAACTGAAAACTAAATTACCTAATTCTAAAAGTTCTATAAATAATACTAAAATACCACTGTTACAATCTAATTCTTTACATTATTCTGGTCTATAGATAAGGACTGATTCCCAGGCAAAAACCTTAGTCTGATTACTTAATATACTTTCTCAATAAGCCTTGAGTTATTGTTCATGTACTCACCATCATTCTGCTCACTCATGAATTCAAATAGCTCGGGACAAGGCATCCAGACCACTTGACCAATTTTTGCTGGCTCCCAGCAGGTGAGGTTGTCCCACATCCATCGGCAGACTAGAGGATTACGGGAAAACATGGAATATCATACAATTTAAGTTTGTACATTTTATGTATTACATGTAGCAATCATATATGCCATATGTTAATGTATGAAATTGCTCCAATTTCTAATAGGTTGCATATATGTTTTTAATTTATATGACAATATACTATATATATATATATATATATATATATATATATATATATATATATATATATATATATATATATATATAAATTTAATATACAGTATGTACATATATATTACAGTTGTGTATGGGGCAACTATTGTAATTAAACTTCTGGGTTTATAAGATCTCAAGATGAAAGTTTTGTGGTAACTCTGCCTCTGAACCAGTTTTTATTGGGGTATTTATGGCACCTGAGAATAGAAGAGCCTAGTTTAAGATATATTTAGGTGTGCTACTTGACAGCCATTCTTATGATTCAGTGAAAATCAGCGCAAATGACAAGAGACAAAAATAGGCTTCCATCTGCTTCAGTAAGGCGATAGATTGTAAGAATTCTATCAAAACAATGCCACAGCAGTTTAGAAAATAAAAATAAGATCCAACTCAAAAATATCACTTGAATGTTTTTTTCCTCCAAATTGGATGTTAAAATAATTAGGAAATTTAACCATGTCGATCTTTGTTATTTTTTGTTATTCTCTCTCTCTCTTTCTCTGTTTTCTCTTCACATTATCACATGCTGTCGGCTTTATGATATATATATATATATATATATATATATATATATATATATTTTTTTTTTTATTGTGTCTGCATATGTGTATATGAGAATGCAGAACATCTTATTTATCCCTTTATCTATTTTTATTTGGGCATTGCTCTTCAATAAATCCCTCTAGTGATATATTCAGAGGGAAAAAAAGACTTTCACAGTGAACTAACCATGTGATGCTAAAGCATCTTATCATTTCCATCAAGGATTAAAGATTCAAAGAGAAACAGTAAAGAGAGCAAGTGTGTGTGTGTGCTTAAAAAAAAAAAAAAAAAAAAAAACAGCCTGCTGATCGTGATTTGCATGAGCAGAACAGCATCTGCCAGCTGTGTTTTCCCTCTGCTCTCAGCCCTTCAAATGTAAGAATGTTTTCACAGAGCTTTCAAAATATTACCCAGACATTCTCGCAAAAACTTCATTAAAACAGAAGAACCAACTATGTTTTTTATCTAGTCGCTTTATGGTTAGTTTTGGGGATTTTCTTTGTTCATACCATTTGCATTCTTACATTTTTATTATTAACACTCTTTCCTGCAACTTTATACATCGGCCAAGTTTACTCTTTAAATTACATGCATAAATTCAAACAACGCAAAGTTGACATTTGCTTCTTGGTGGTCTGCGTAAATGTCAAACATTTATAATAACAAAAGGCCAAGTGAGTGTTTTAAATACTCTGCATCTCAAGCCAAGCACTCAAACATCTTGTCTCTTGAATTATAACAATCTGCAACATAGACACAACAAAACAATCAGAATTAATTGTATGGTTGGTTTATTTCAATTTGGTTTATAACCAACCTTTTTTGTAGTTTCATAAAATGAACATTCTAAAAAATTTTAAGATGGAATTTTCCTTTTGAAAGTCTTAAGCATCTTCACATTTTTTTTTTTATAAATTATATTAATAATAACCATTGTTACATATTGTGCAAAACTTGATATTGCATTTTAAGCAAGATTTATAATAACATGTGCCTATTACCATAATAATGATGTCATGCTTACACTCTACAGCCATTCAAATAATAATTGGGGGTACACATTTTCTGTTTGCAACTTTTAATGTATTTGTGTTTTTGTTTTTTTAGTAAAACATTTATTTGAGATAGATACTTGATGGAGCTCTGGCAGTAGTATCTCAATAAAGACTCCTACGTAAAGTAAACTGACATGTATCACTCAAGAGCTGGCACTGAGTAGCTATTAAAGACCGACAACTATCAAACACTCTTTATCGTCTGTCATGTTAGGTATTTATATCAGTCTAATTTTCTCTGCAGCAGTGCCAAACACAGACCCAGGAGCTTGTGCTTGAGCAAGCTCCAGAAACTGGATAAAGCCCATATAAAACAGCTGCATAAAAGGAAATTAATGGAAAATGGCCCAAAAAATAATACCACTGTTATTTGGCCATAAGCTCTGTTATAGCACAGACCCAAAGCAGTGTTTTAATGTAAAATACTGCTGGGAGATTATTCTACGAGCAAATCTACTGTATTTATAGATTAAGAAATTCATATAAAGAATTATTATATCTATGCGAACACAAACAAGCATAGTTCAATTCTGTGGGGACGCAAGGAGGACATATTTCTTCTAGGGATACAGTGCAACGCTCACACAAAATGACAGATTATGATTTCTCTCCTGAGAGCAGCTTTAATTACTTGTGTAAATTGGACACAGATGCGTGATTAGATAAAAGACAGGGCTTATTGTCTTTGTTCTCCAGAATCTTCCTGAAATACTGCACATCACTGCTTTCTATATTGCAGGAGAATTTCTGAGAGCATTACAAGACTTAACATATGAATTATGACTACTTATGAAATACATAAATGATTCAAAGAGTCAATGATCCAATCAGTGCTTATTTTCAGCAGCTAAAAATAATGAGATAAAGATGAAGTGATGTAAACAGGCTATTTTAGCCCACACAAACCACAGAAAGTTTCAAGTAATCCTGTGTGTTATGTGCTTTCTGCATTTATTTGCTTTAAAGGGATAGTTTACCCAAAAAGATAATTCTGTCATGAATTGCTCACCTTCATGTTGTTCCAAACCCATAAGACCTTTGTCCAGCACAAAATCTGATATTTTAGATGAAACCTGAAGGCTTAATGATCCTGCATAGACAGTAACATAACTGAAACATTCATGGTCCAGAAAGGTAGTAAGGGCATCATTGGGTGAATGCAAGGGGTGGTGTTGGCGCAGTGGATAAGACACATGCATTTGGAGTGAGAGACCTGGGTTTGAATCCACTGTGAGACACCAATGTGTCCCTGAGCAAGACACACACATATATATATATATATATATATATATATATATATATATATATATATATATATATATATATATATATATATATATATATATATGTAGAAATTGTAAGTTGCTTTGGATAAAAGCATCAGATAAATGTAAATTAAATAAATTAATTTTATAAATTAAATAAAATTAAAAACTGACATGGAAGAGAAGAAATTGGTGAATACAGTTCTTATTTTTGTTTTCTTTGTGCACAAAAAGCAATGTCGTAGTTTCATAACATTACTGTTGAACTACTGGTGTCACATGGACTATTTTCATGCTGTCTTTACTACCTTTCTGGGCCTTGAATGTGCCAGTTGCATTGCTGTCTATGCAGGGTCATAAAGCCCTCAGGTTTCATCGGAAATATACAAATTTGTGTTCCGAAGATGAACAAAGGTCTAATGGGTTTGGAATAACATGAAGATGAGTAATAAATGACAGAATTATCTTTTGGGGTAAACTATCCCTTTAATGAGCATTTGTACAATAAACATTTAATGTGCATGTATTCCCCCAGCTAACATACTGTACAGTTCTCAGAGCTAACTTAACTTAACTGATTTTTGGTCAAAATGTTTTGTAACCTATTTTTGTTTGCTGGTCCTTTCCCTAACTTTTAGTTTAAAGCCTAAAACTGTGGCAACTATAGTTTCACGTTAACGCATGAATCCATTCACTAAGGACAGCTTCTTGTCAAATCAAAATGTCAGCATTTCATTACTGACTGTGATTGTGACTGTCCAAAGCATTATGATCAATGCCACATGCAGACAGCACTAGAGGGGTGTCAGAGTCAGTTCTGGAAAAGCTCTGAGCTTATGATCTCCCCCCACTTCCTGTGAACCATCAAAAGGTCTTACGTTCTCCAGCTTAGTCTGACAGCTTTAAGCTTAATATCATCAAGCATTTATTTCAAATCACTTCTAAAATCCATAATCTAAATAGAAACTAATTTTTAAACTTATTTAAAATGTTTCTTTTTATAAACATCTTCAAGCATGCTATATTTAAATGTCTAAAATATTTAGTCTCTGGTCAATCTATTGCTTCACTTCACAGTTAAACACTAATAGATTTGCACTGCATAACAAAACGGTAACATGCAGCATTTACTGTATGTGGGGCTCTAAAATTACAACTCAAAAACTGTGGGGATTGAATTAGCAAATATGTATAATGAACTTGTAGTCTGACACATAATAAGTACTGCCACCACATAAACACATCACCCAAACACACACAGACTCACAATGATTGTTTTTCTATCATGATAAGGGTTGTTTTATTAGAAAAAGTATATAAATGTATCATTATTGCTATTATTATGATTAAAGTTTTTACATTTTTCCAATTTTTCCAATTGTGCCTTTGGACTAGTAAATACAAAGACAAAGAGTGTCTATAAATGAAGTTCTTACCCAATTCAGGTTCACTGCTAGGGTCATCCATGGTCATCCTTTCCATGCACTTCTCTTTCTCTAACTGAATGACACAGTCTGGGTGCATGCAGTAGATCTGAAAGATACAGTATTTAAAATACTGAAATGTTTGATTTAGAACTGTATGTTGAGCATACTTTGTAAAAGTCAAAAAGTAATTACATTTTCAAAAGAAGAATCTACTCATAGAGTATGCAGTTTCTATCAAGCTGTAGTTTCAAGATTTCCAGAAAATTAATAAGTATGAGTTTGTTTAGAATGAGGTTGTCACTTTTCTTTAAAGAAATAGTCCACACAAAATAAAGATGCACTTAAAATGTTCTCAGCGGACAGCAAGTCTGTTTCCTTATCAGAAATTATTTTGATCATCAATAAATGCTCTATATTTAATTGGAACGGTCAGAATGAGAGTCCAAACTACTGATAAAAATTACATAATAATCATCAATAATCCACACAACTCCAGTCCATCAGTAAACATCTTGTGAAGAGGAAAGCTAACAAATCTATTTATTAAGGCGTTTCAGTTCTTGCTGTTTGAACTTTCATTATGATGGCACCCATTCACCGCAGAGGATCCTTTGATGAGCTAGCTTTGTAATGCAAAATTCTTCCAATTTTGTTCCAATGAAGAAACAAACTCATCTACATCTTGGATGCCCTGAGGGTGAATACAGTTAGATCAAAATAAATAAAAAAATTTGTGAACTATTTTCTTTAAATAACCGAACTGTGTATGAACTTAACAGTGTTTTGGACTTTAATATAGGACTGACAGCCCTTTTAAACACTGATCAGAAATTAAAGTGATACATTGAAAGGGCAATAAACTTAAATTTGGTAATGTATTTTTTCAAAAGGGTACATATATATATATAGTAACCCTTATGGGTCCCTGGATCATATTAGATTGATGTCTAAACTTCTGGAATCTGTCAAGAGTTCTTGTAGCCTGTGATGACATATACAAACTGACAGAGTAAAAGGTTACTAAATAAACAAAGACAGCAGCCAAACACAGTGAGACTTTGAAGAAACTAATAATAAATTCAATGCAATTATACAGTAGCATTCCAAATTACTGTATGTGATTAAACCTGCTTTAAAATTACAGACAATAAACATAATTTCACTCTACATCTAATATGCATTTATGAGATGCCATTCATACTTATAAACAGTTTAAGTTCTAGATCTTTTAGAAGGTCTAAGAGAGAAAATAAACAAAGCTTTGTTAATTGGTAAATATAATTGGTAATCTTCCGTTGCTGCTGTGGTGCTTCCTTAAAAGCATTTTTTTACTTCGTGTTAGGAGAAAAAAAAAAATCATACAAACTGTTGCCCATTCCAAGCAGGTCTTGAATCTCTTAATTTTAAACAGTTTTCAAACAGAGACAATATTACACACACCCACACACATCACACAAGACATTAAATATCTTCAGCCCAGGGTCGAATTACATTCTGAGCCAATCCAAAATGTTTGCTCCTTCTTATCTCTCCCACTCAGTGTATGATTTAAACAATCGCTCCTACCTGCTTCATGCACTACCAGGCCATTCATCTTATATCTTTATAGAAAAACAAAACTGACAAATGTTCCACAGCACATGCGTTTCTTCACACAGAAGGTGGTGTTTTACATCCAGTTGAACAGTTGCAATAAATTCAAATCAGTTCTGTCAATATACTACTATTGTCTGTTAGAGTACATCTTGACACTCACATCTATCCAGTTTTTATTAATGGATATGAGCAAGCATGTTTGTTGTTGTCAACTAAGCTGCAGTTGTGTTTACAGTTGTAGTTAAGGGGTTTAATAAACCATATTGTGAAATGTTAATATTATAAATATTGTTTGAAACCTTTGAGATGAAAACATTGAAGGCCAAAGCAAAATGTGAAAGAAAACTAATCAATAAGGACTCAAGTCCATCAATGAATGCAAATCTACAATTAAAGCATTCTTTCTGGCCAATTACCATAATCTATGATAACTTTAATAACATTTCCTCCAGTGAAAATTAATCATGCCTGAATCAGGATAGCTTGCTTAGACCAAGCACTCTTTACAAGCCAAAACAGTTCTAAGAAGGTGATGGACTTTTTCACTCGAGGAAGGGTTATAATAAGTGCTTTCAAAATTAGCACATTAACACAGGTGATTAATTGTTCCAGTTTAAACGTGTTAAAAATATTTAATGCCGTTAACACAAGGGCAGAGCTAGGGTTGGCCAGCCAACTCACAAATGCTGCTTCTGTCTCTTTTTTATTGAAAAGAATTGTATTTATTTAGACACAGAACATCTTTACGACCACATCAAATTAAAGACTTTTCAGATTCTCACTTGACTTCAGGTGATGAGGAAGCTTCAGATGAGATGTGTTAGTAAAAATGAATTTTCCTGTCCTGACAGCCATTATACTGTGCTCATAGTGTGTGCTATTAAATTGCATGCACAAATATGGTGATGCGTGCTGTAGTCCATATCATTTCATATTAAAACACAATTGAAACTACGAGCATGTGTGCCAGATCTACGTCATGTTCAGCAGCGGCTGCTTTTAAAGCAATAGCAGCCAAATAACCTAATAACCCAATTGCTGTGATTTGGTGGTTTTGGAAGCCCGCGCTGTGGTAGCTTTCTTTCTCTGAGGAGATTGATATGGAGGGCATCGATGAGGTCGCCAGCTGCACAAGAATCAATTACACAAGCATATTGTGCCTGATATTATAATGAGCATCATTAATGGGGAGTGGAGCTCGCACAGTTGGCTCTCGGGGGGCTGATTGTGCTTTTCCCACTATTCAGCGCTTCGCTCTCGATGGGCATGCTCTGAGGAATGTGTCCGTGCATGTGATCTTGCGATCGCGGTCCCGCTGCTGCTGAGACATGGTGGCGACCAAGATCTCGGGGATCGCACATGATCAGGCGGATGGGTTGTAGACGGCTCTTCCTATCTCCACCCGTGTTTCCTAGATCTAGAGCTCGTTTTCGAAGCTTGGACGCACACACTATGGTTTCTTCCCCCTCTAATCGAGAGCTCGCTGCAATGGCCATCTTTCTCTGAGGAGATTGTTGGATGTTGTTTGAGTGACTGAGTGGTCGCACACTCCCGACATTCCTGGGTATTTTAATATGGGAGCAGGCATCCTGTTGAGGCAAAGTCTTTGTTGAACATTTCACAGAGGCACAAAAGTTGTCCCAAGCCATGTGACACTTCCAGCAGCCTGTGAAGTGTGCACCTGTGGCTGCCACCTCTGCCCAGCCAGCTAAGCCTTAGCATTGAAGACATTCCCGCTCGGCTAAATGCTACCCATTTGCGAAGCACCAGGTACACCAGCCAAAAATAGCACTAGACCCTGTGCCTCAGGCGTCTTCCTGATCTACATGACAGAAAAAGGAGCAGGCCATGGCTAGCCGGACCTTCCCTCAATGCTGCCAATCACCATGCTCAGTTCCGGGTGCAGTCAGCGTTGTGCTTGATGCAAACTCTGGGCCTGAGCAAGTGCCCAAGCGGTGATCCGCTATTATGGTTGAATACTAACAAACATTTTCAAAAAGAGAGATAATTTCCTCACAAGTACCATGTCACCTTGCAGACACCAGGCTCTTGAACCAATTCAACCCTCCACAGCCCCTCCACGATTCTTGAGAATTGCCTGTGAGGGAGTGGCTTATCAATACATGGTCCTTCCCTTTGGACTATCCCTTTGGACTAGAATCCACATTCTCAACTACCTCGATGACTGGCTCGTTCTGGCCCAGTCAGTGGTGGAGACACTATCACAGAGCACTGCTCCTCAGCCACTTAGAGTGCCCGGGCTCAAGGTCAATTTTGCCAACAGTGCACTGTCCCCAAGCAAACGAGTATCATTCCTGGGAATAGTGTTTGACTCAACACAAATGAGAGTGGTGTTTGCAGGGTTGTGTGTAACAGTCCTGACCCCTTGGAACAATGCTCAGTGGATGGAACAAGGCCTCAACATGGGAATCGTCTCCAGGAGTGGTGTCCTACATAAATCACCAGGGAGGGCTTTCCTCAAGGCACCTCTTTGTGCTGGTAAAGCGCCTTCTGGTATGGGCTCAACTCAACCTGTGCTCACTAAGAGCAGTGCAAATTCCAGGCAAACTGAACCAAGGAGCAAGGAGCATGTTGTCACAAAGCAAAGTCCACTCAGAAGACAGTCTGTGGATGAAGCCTCAAAAGACCTCTTCGCCTCAAAAGACAATTCTCATTGCCCAATTTTTTTATTCCAAGGACAAGGAAGAATTGGCCAATGACTGGCCCAACCTTCTTCTCTATGCTTTTCCCCAGATCACCCTTATCCCTCAAGTAATCAAACAAATCAGCGAACAAAAACACAAGGCCCCTATAGCAGGCCAATCAGTGGGAACAAACAACTTTGTTGTCTGTTTTCTGAGCGGGGCTAGGAGGCTGAATCTGCCCCATCGCCTTACTGTCCCTACGTGGGACCTACCCACTTTTCTGAGGGCCCTGAAGGGTCCTCTCTTTAAGCCACTGCAGTCTGTTGACCTTCGGTCCCTGTCAATGAAAACCACTCTGCTGCGAGCATTAGCATCGGTCAAATGAAAGGAAGACTTACAGGTGCTCTCTGTGAGCCCTATCTTCCTGGAATTTGGGCCTGGTGACTCTAAGTTCCTCCTAAAAAATGATGCATGGTTATATTCCTTAGGTGCTGTCTATTCCATTCAGGGCACAGGTCATTACACTCTCTGTACCTCATCCCTCAGAAGAAGACCATGAGTTGAATTTTCTCTGCCCTGTCAGGGCACTGAAAGTTTAAAAAGAGCTTATAACCTGGACATGGCCTGAATCCTGAATCCTATGGCAAAGTGCCAACTGATATAACCAGATGTCCCCACCCATTCCGTCGGGCTTAGCCACTAGTTTGTACAGTTACATTAGCCATTCGTTTGGCCATTACCAATGGACATGCAGTTACACTGTGTTATTAAAGGCTTCAGTTCATGATAAAAACACACACTATTACTCATACCGTCTTAGCAGATGCAGTACTTGTTCCCATACCTCAGGGAACCAAGGTTATGTTTCTAATAGAGTACGATTTGTTTCTTTAAGACGTTTATTGATGGACTAGGGTCCTGTGGATTACTTTTGGATTATTGTGATGTTTTTATCAGCAGTTTGGATTCATTCTGATGGCACCCATTGACTGCAGAGGATCCATTGGTGGGCAAATGATGTAATGATAAGGAAACAAATTCATCTTAAATGGCTTTATGGTGAGTACATTTCAGCAAATTTTCATTTTTGGTGAACTATGCCTTTAAACTTGAAAAGATTCCCATGTTGAAAGAAAAATCCTTCATCAACAGAACTACCTACAGTACAATGCACAATGGATTTAACAGAATATGAAATCACATTATGAGATAATAATAAACTAATCACTTTTGAAACCCTCCTTAATACTGCTGATTTGAGACTCCTGAGATTGTGGTTATTGCGATAACTGGTCTCAGAGCACCATGCGCATTGCCTTGAAAACATGAGCAAAATTTAATAAACATGAGCACCAGCATTAATATTCATGAGGGCTGTGTAAGATCTTACCCCTCACCCTGGCTACATCGCAAAGCTGATTTCCATCATAAAGAGACTACGCAATTCACTCCTACATCATGACATCAACACAAAAATCATAAAACTAGTTAATTCCCAGTACGTTTCTTTCTTTCCTTTTCCCCTCCTGCTTCTTTTGCTGTCCAACTACATTTTACATTTTGTCCCCTTTATCTTTCTATGCCACTATAAAAGTAGAACACATTAATTCTTGTGGAATTGAAATTCATTCATACCAGTCTATGATTTGTCAGTGACTATGTTTTTGAAAAGTGTGAAATGTACTTATTTTTTTCTGTCTGCTGTCTTCAGTGTGGGTGTGGGAATGTCATATGGCATTTTCACTCAGGTAAATGGCAAACAAATTATAGTTGTGTTATTTACAGTTTATAGTCATACAGTCATATTTAAAGTTGTTTCTGCATATTACAATGTGATAGAGGAAGCATTGCAAAGTTTAAAAATGCATACTTCATCTTTAATGAAACACCACGCCATTTCATGCTGGAAACAGATCAAAATAGAAAAGTAGAGGAAATACCCATAGCAAGTTTCATTTGTTTTTCTCTTGTAACAATAATTCCATACACTGTACCAGACAGTAATCCCCAGATTTACTGGAACTGGATGGAAAAAACTTAGTGAACTGTGGGATTAGTTGATGTCTGTAGGGAAACTCTTTCTTTTAATCTTATATTACCATAAGCATTAGCATATAGCTAATCAAAATCAAACCTAAAACTTCTAAATCTGTAATTTAGAATTTTGTAACATTATATGCAATAGGAAAAATTTGTATATTATTAATTCATAGTCACAGTATGAAAACGATCATATATAATTAGTATATTAGTAATTAGTTTGAGCATTTTTACATTATTCATTGCAGATTAGATTTGATTCTAAAATCATTGCTTATGTATGGAGCTCAGCTCAACATGAGAGAATACATATAGCCAAAATCTAGTCAAAATCATGACTTTGAAATGTATCCCTATTGTGCATAATAGCCTATGATTTTAGTAATTTCAGTGAATTTATAGTACTTTACTATCTACTTCAGTTGTTGTTTTATAGCATTATTTATTTCTTTTCTTTTCTTTTATTGTTACAATTTTTTTGCCTTTTACTCATTTGCTGATAATAATGAAAATTTATTTTGCCTTCAGTTCATACATGTTTTTAACCTGTTATTCACTTTCATTCAACATTCCTACACAGACACTTGCAAAAAAATTTGTTATCAGAATTAACATTGTTCATCCTGTAATGTTCATAATTAAATCTGCTAACTGAGACAGAGCAGAAGTATATCTTCTGTAAACTTTCCATTGCAATGCCACTGCCAGCTTTTAGTGTTAACTAAAAGTGAAATAAAACAGCATGGCCTTTGTTGCTTGAAGTGCTCACTGTACCATAACTATTTGGCTCTTGGACAGTTTACATTTGGCCTCTCTGGTGCCAATGATCTTTGGATGCCAGGAACCATCTAAGTGCCAGTGTGTATGTGACGTAAATTGCCCTTGGACGTTTGTTTCTCCTCAGCTGGAGGCATAGACAGTAGACCAAAGAGAGAATGGCTCTTCATGTAAACAAAGAAGGCACTTCTCCCCTCAGTTATGTGAGGATACCATGTGTATGAAATGAGCAGTCATCCAGGAAACAATAAATGCCTTTACATTTGACCTAGTGTATGTGGATTATTTAAAGAAAGCAGTTACAAGAAAAAGAGGATGAAAAAGGAAGTGCGGGGGTCTTTTTTCTCCTCCAGACCCACCCGTTGTAAATTTCTCTCACGCTTTCTCTCTCTTCCTTCTTCATCCCGCACACTCTCTGTCTCATTCAAACCTTTTTATTCTCCTCTTCAGAAAATATATTCTCTGAAGCCAGATAGTTTAAATCAGTGGTACTTTTAAGCAATTCGGGCTCATTAATCCAATGGATATGCCTTGTTTAAATAAGATAAAACATGTATATAGCTTACCAAAGGGAGAAGGATGAGTGTTAAAAACAGGTGCTGACATTTTCTCACTGTGGAAGCCATTTTGTTTGGAGCACTGATGTGATTGTATCCGCCGATCAGCAGCAGCAGAGGGGAACAGCAAAGTGCTGGATGGTAAAAAGGTACACTGGAAATCTGCTGCAGTTCTTCAAATCACCATCAGATCTGTGCAAAAAAAAAAAAAAATGGTTTAGATACAATTTTAGTTAATGCTTAATCCATTTTATGAGGTATTCAGTCAAACTATGTCAAAGAATGTCAAACCTTAAAAGCAGTGCATTTACAATCTTGCAAAAATATAAAGGTAACAGATCACTCATGTGGTTTTCCTCACTGTCAAAAGTGAGTTCAGACTAAAAAAAAAAAAAATGCCTCAGAGACTAATAGATTTTAACTTGAAGGCAATTAAAATGATCTAAAATTGTAATTATTTTATTAGAAATAAATTAAAATTGTCTTGCCCTTAAGTCTAATTTACAGGTGTTTTTATTAATTTTTTTATGTCAAGGCTGTTTACTTTATTTGATTTTCTAGGCACAGACCTCTAAAAGGCCATGAAACTCCATCAAAAAAGTGTTTTTGCATTTAAAACAAACAAAAATGCTGCAAATAAAACAATTCTACACAATTATTTGAAACACATAGTATTACGTGAATAGCATTTACATTTATTTTTTGCCTCATTTCCATCAAAATCAACAGTTTTGCCACTAAAAACATTATATTATCAAGGAGAAAAAAATGTAATTTATGAAATTAAATATGAGGCAGGTGATGCATGAACAAAAAATTAATAAATAAAAAATAAACAATTTCACAAAAAAAAGGTAAGAAAACGTAAATAATCAGTCTTAGTAAGGAATCTGTTATTTTATTCTATTATTATAAATCACTCATTACCGCCACATAATGCTTTATACATATACATAATTTGATATGGTGGAAATAGCATTGCGGGGGAAATGTTCACAGAAAAATAACAAAAATGACACAATTCTCTTGTAATCCATGTATATCCACTGTTGGACATTGTTATAGTATACACAGACTCGAAAAATGATAAAGAAACATAAAACATAAAGGGGATCACACTACACTTTTGATTGACTTCCACTGATTTCCACTCAAACATATTATTCAAAATTATTAGTTGAAAACGGCAGCACAGAGCATGACACTCTATCTTGTTCAATGCAGTCCAAAGAAATTTCACATGCTCAAATTTGTATTATTTCATGTTTTGTGAATTGGTAGCTAATTTATATGAATAGCTATGTTTTCTCAACATTGATTGGGCTGTACTGTAGATATACTGTACAGTATTACACCATAAATGGCCACCAGCTACACTGACCACAAACTGTACACATGTCTAGCGGAGAATATATGGCCTATTATTGTTAAGTTGTTTATCCAAAAGACCCGTATCATAGAGCACAGCCTTATGACGCAGCTCACGGTATTGCTTAGAGATAATTGCTGATTCAATTCTCTTCATCACAAGCACCAATCTCATGAAGGTAGGGGAGGAAGGAGCTGTAGGGGAGACTTTGGTACACTCAGATAGGAGAACGAAAGAGATAAAGAGAGCATAAGTGTGATGGATGGATGGATGGATGGATACGTAGCTGGATGGAGGGCTGGAGGGAGATAGAGAGGAATGAGTGGAACAGCTGCTCTGGAAACTGCTCTTGCTGTAATTAGTGGGTATAATGAAGCTGACTGGCTGAGAACTCCCCCAGCGATGCCTCAAGATCACACTGAGACATGCTAGACAAGGATGTTCGCAAAAACAAACATGCATGCATGCACGAAAAAAGAAAAAGAAAAAAGAGTGACATTTACAGTACACAAGCAAAAACAGACCAGCCTGTAGCAAATAAGAGAAACATGCTTGCCAGTGCCAAAGCCGTATAAGGGCAAACTTGGGTTTTCTTACCCCATTCATAGGGGAAAGTGTTCAAATCCAACTAAATATCAAAACATCCCAAGACATATAAGTTGGGAAAAATCCTTAATGTGATTTCTAGGAATGTGTATATTTGGAAAGGTATCTGTGCTGTGCATATGTGTCTTCACTGCCTTTGAAGTGTGATTATGGGACTCAGTGGCTGATATTACGGCAGTATTTGCACATGTGTGTGAGTGTCAACATTCCAAAGTGTGTGCTCAAGCTATCAGAGGCCATAGAGAGGCTGCATGCCTAAACACTTTCCCTTTGCACACTCCCCAGGGCACATTTACCACAGCAAATCCTCTCCACAAAAGGACATGCCTTTACAATTAGCCACAATTAATTCTACTGACAGAACAACATGTGGGAGGTGGGCCGTCCTGTATGAGGGAACTGATAGGCTGGATTGCTTTTACCAAAGCGTTTGGATATATACATGATATTTTGTCAAAATTGGCTAAATATTATGGGGAGTGTGTTAGCATTTGGAGGTCAAACACTGCTACTGACAGCTTGGCTAGCTGAAGGGCATACTTCAGGGACAGGTGGCACTTCATAGCCTACAGTATGTGACAGATTTAGTGCCATGCCTTAAGCATTTTCCTGGCTTTTAGGTCTATGACATCCAATGCAGTTTCACTCTGGGCTAAATGTGATTTATTTTCACATACTATTGAAGTAATTAGTGTTTTTTTTTGTTTGTTTTTTGTTAATAATCTTTCTAATATGCTGATTTGCTGCTTTTATAAACATTTACTATTGTTAAAAATGTTGTGCTGCTCAATATTGTTTTGTGAAAATCATGACACGTTCCCCAGCCTTTTTTTTTTTCTAAAAAAAAAAGGTTTAAAAGAACAGCATTTATTTGAAATTAAAATCTTCAGTAACAATGTAAAAGTCTTTACTTTTGAATGGTAGTGCTTCTATGATTTCTATTTTTATTGGAAGTGTGGGTTTGTACTGGTTTTTATTTCAAATAGACAGTCATTATGTCTCATGCCGGGGAGAAAAACTGTCAAAATATAATCACTATTGAATTTGGATTCTGCTTAACTTTAAATCTAAAGGATTACATTTCTGAAACTCAATCACAACAATTACAAAACTATTCTAAATAGGATGCCGGTGTAAACAAAAACAAGTAAAGCCATCTCTCCCCAAACCCCCTGAGGCCAGTGATCCAGTCAGCGTTATTATCACACTCCAAATGACTTTGCAGAGGTAATAAGGCATGTCAGTCTGACCAGCTGACAACCCTAGTTTTCATTCCCCAAAATAATATCTATCAAACGCACCCACAGCACAAAGATGCCACAATGTTCCAATAAAGCAGTATAGCTGTATTAGATCTGCCCTGCTCCACTAGCTAGTGGTCATTTGAAGCAAAAGTAATCTGTCACACCACCACTCACAATATATCCAGACAGGTTTAGTGTGCAAGAAAGAAAGAAAGAAAGAAAGAAAGAAAGAAAGAAAGAAAGAAAGAAAGAAAGAAAGAATATTGGGGGAAAGAAAGGGATATGCAGTAGATGTATCCATTTTCATTCTTAAGGATGGATGAAATATGTCATACATGCATAAGATGGATCTCTGGCCTCATTTCTCCACTGAATATTCTTCATAAATCTCATTAGAGTGTGTTAATGCCGAACTAGGCTGACCAATCGTGAACTTAGTCACTAAAGTCTGCACAGCTATATTTAGATTGTCAATTGTTGTTTGAAGAGGAAGAAGAAGGATTATAATTTGCATTTAGACACATTGAGTGAATACATAGCGTAAATCAGGAATTAGGGAATTTGGAGTCTCCTTCTCTCTTTCTCCTTTTCTCTCAGTACAAATCAAAAGGGATTCCATGGGGTGACTTCAATTACTGTGCCATGAGCCCCCAGGTAACAGAGTGATTTATTATCAAAGCAGCACTGTAGTGTACTGTATGTGATACAAGCACAAATCATTTAAAGAGTGTGTCAGTGGCTGACAACAGTCAAGCAAAGTGTGAATATAGAATTTATGCCCAGTATAAAAAAAATGCTGAACACACAGAAAATAGTGAGCTGGTCCGTCTCCAAGAAGAGTGAAAAGGAAAAGGTCTGTGTGCAAGTCCATTTATGCCCATATCTGTTCGTGTGTTGCTGTATATAAGAATACAATACAAACTAATGGCATGAGACACGCAATCAGCAGACAGTTATCACTACTGGTGTCTTACTGCTGGGTTAAAAAGGGTTGATTCTGTGACCTCCCTTACTTAAAGAATATATATTTTCCTTATATATTAAAAAAATCTAAATATTAAATTGAATTCATAATGAAAATATTCCGAATAATATATTGTGTATATTAAAATAATGAATGAATAATATATAAGTAACTGTCTCTTATACTGAAAAATGTGTGTTGTGTCAAATGTGTCAGTTGACTTATATCGTAATGTATGTACATTTGTTAAAAAATACATCTCATATGAGTACATGTAGAATATCCTACTGTGTGTATGTCATACTCTGTGTATATACATATTTGAAAGCATTATACACACAAACACACACACAAATGTGCTGCACAATCTTGTAAGCAAGTGCTGAAAAGTATATATATATATATATATATATATATATATATATATATATATAGTTATATATACTGGAAAATATATAATGCAATAATAGATGGGAAAGTAGTGTTTATGTTCTTGTATAGTAGCTTATACAGTATTTACCATATACTGCAGTATAGATATAAAACATCTATACCAGTGAAAACAAAAACTGCACTAATTTTTTCATGTAATAGTTTTACTGAAAGTCTCAGTAAATTAGTTTCTCTTTCATGTGTTGACACAGGGGTTTCCATTAAGCTGTAATATTTCAAGTTATCTTCAGTGAAATTCAGAAAGGCCTGCAGCATTATCTCACCACTTTTTAAAATATATTAAACTGGGATCTCAACTCAATATGGAACACATATAAACCTGTTCATTTTTAATTCTTATATCATTAAAGGTGAGTGGTTGTAACTGAACACCCAACGATGCGGTGTAATTTTTAATGGTGGACTAGCATTGAACTGAACTTAGTGTGAAATTGTAAGAGTTTATTTGCACTTACACATGCTACACAATAACTTGAGGGGTCAAAAGGCACCAGAGAGCAACAAGAATAGAAATGAATACCCACATAACAGTTACAGAGGCTCTGTAGTGAATATTTCATACTATCCGATACAAACAGGGAGAGGAAAGAGGAAGGAAGGAGAGAGACTGATCTCACTGCAATCAAATTGAATCAAAGGTTTGTTTATGCTGGGTTCATTCAAAATAGAGTATTTAATAGCATCATTTTATGCACATGTAATTAGGACTTTCAAAAATCACACCACTAGGGCTAGTAAACAAACAAACAAACAAATAAATAAAAAGTTGATTTAAAGGTAAAAGGTGACTTCACACATTTGTGAATATGCAAATATATTTAATGTGATGTTATTGCATAATGTAAATTAAAGATATTTAAACTTAAAATAAACTACTAAGCAATGGAGTAATGGGAAACAAAAAGATGCAAAAAAAAAAAAAGATGCAAAAAAAAAACCAAATGCATAACATGCTGAATAGACCTATATACAAAATTAAACATACTGAAAGCAATTATTTGCAGACAATTTACATGTTTAAGGTTTCTGCAATATCTGCAATATTAAATGGATATGAAATAATAGATATATATATATATTCCTTTAGAAGTTAGTACTGCAATTTTGTGGTATAATCATCGCACTATAGTTTGGGTGTGGCGTGGCTATAGCAATAAGGTTTCAACATTTATAATTCAGGTGCAGTGGATACAATCAAAGTCTTGTACGTCTATTGAGACTATTAATGAAGCAATAACGTGAATATGAAATCATTATAACGGTGGTCAAATTCTGCGATCTGCTGAACTGTACATTAAAAACATAATAATAATGCTTTAAGTTAGGCTATGTTATAGGCTATCGTGTAAGCTCCCTTACTAGCGTGTTTTAATAAGAACATGAGCAGCAGCTCCATGCCTGTGATCTGTAGCTACGTAAAACGTGGCGATGCTGCACGCTGGACTATTATGTTCTTTTCTTTTTGTCCGCTTTTTTTTCTTCGTTTTTTTTTTTTTTTGCTTTTTTTTTTTTTTTTTTTTTTTTTTTTTTGCTTTTAAAGCATTCTGTTTTATAACAAAGAATGCACATTCCCCATAAACGGTAAATGTTAAAATTAATAATTCATGTAAACCGCACAACTCCCAGCTGGCTACTACTATAGCCTACTAATAATACAGCCTATACTACAATAAATCGCAGACCGTCTTCAAGCCACTCTCCAACCAACCCCATTAAATATCATTTCAACCACCAAATCTATAGCAAAAATTCATAAAATAAAAACTGACATGTTAAATGGAAGTATTCGCTCCATAATTAATCCATTCGAGAGCTATTTGATCATAAATTGCATTTCATTACAGTCTACACATGCAGCGAAAGGAAAGAAATGCGTTTCGATGCAGAATTCACCAAATGGTCACTGCGAGAATGAGTATAGTTTATAACGAATCATGAATCTTACTGTCCCAGCAGGAAGAAGGGTGTCGAGAAAGGACGTATCAACACGATGCAGAATGCAGAGTGTCTCGCGCTGACAGTCACTGGCGTTGTAACTGCTGCGTCGCGCGCTGGTGCACAAAAAACATTCCCTCAAGACGCCTCGTAAAAACTTCTGCGGTCAAGTAGTGTCTCTCTCTCTCAAAGATGAACGAGGGAACAGACGTCTAATTAAGGCAATGAATGAAAAATACACGCACATAAATACACTGATCAGCCCAGAGCAGGTTTGAAGTAAGGGATGTGGTCTGGATATAACTCGCTATTCTCTATATTGTTGTAACACTCCGCTGCTTAGCGGTTATCCGCGCAGACTCACAATGATCCCTGATATGCGCTGCGCATTTAGATGAACCCCTCCAAACACCCCCATCTCTCTCTCTCTCTCTCTCTCTCTCTCTCTCTCCCTCTCCCTCTGTAGACTCAAGGAGTCCAGTCCAAAAAATGTATTCTAAAACAAATTGTTTTACACATTCGTAAGCATGCTTAGACATAGCTAAACAACTCAAAAGACAAGAACAGACTTAGCGTTCGCGTGTCAACATTTGCCGATCGCGGATGAATGCTTTTCTTTAGGTTCCGTATCGGGCGGTTTGACCAAATGTGTCTAAATCAATTACTATAGATATTTAGAAAAAGATCATAAATAGATTTATACTAGACTAAATAGATCATATAGTAGGCTATTTATTATTTTAAAGTGTAGCTAGTTGTTAGACCGGTAACACTTTATTTTAAGGTTTCTTTGTTACACTTTACACAGCTATACTCACTATTATAATAACAAGTATGCATAATTACATGCCAGTAACCATTAGCCAAACCCTAATCCGAACCCTAACCATAGCCTAAATATAGTTAATTAATATTGCACATTTAGTGTATTATGTTTAGCTATGTTTAGCAAATACATCTTGCGTTGCACAAGGCGGACCTCAACCCTTTTCAGGCTACCCTCTAAAATGACAGAAATAACTTTGAAAAGCCGACCCTCTAAATGTAATTATATAATACGCACTCTGTACAGTAGGAGATACTTACTTCGTGGATAAGAGTAAAAGTGCGTTACTGTCAGTACATGATCCTTTGTACTGCTCACGCTGATCAGTGAGTTAAAGGATTTCACTATTCAGCTCATGCTTGACCCATATCCGGAGACAGCTGCGCCGCAGTTCAGCTACTTCAGAAGAGCCTCAGGACCCTGGAGAGCGGCCGACGAAACGCTTAATCGATCATCTTACGTCACCCAGCGTTGGAAGAAAGCCAACGATTGATAAAATTCCGAACATTTCAAACGTTATTATGGAGTGTAAAATACAGTCTGCTGCAAGTTGCTGTCAAAGATCTACTGATATAGCTCAAACAAGCTTCAGCTCAACAAGATACAGATTTCAAATACACCATGTTTTATAATGACCTATTTAAATGAACATGTAAAAACTTATATAAGCCACATCTGAAATATGCAAGCAGATGTAAGAGATTTACAGATGTACAAATGTGTCTAAAACGTCTTCCAGCTTAATTTTCTTAAGCAGTTCAGAAAAAAACAAACATGAACAGACTGCAACTTTGGCACATTTTTAAAAATAAGAATTAACAATTGTAGTGATTTGGCCATGTGTTATTTGTTTATTTAGGAAAAAAAAGTAGTTTAACTGGAAGCCTTTGGATATATTGACATCATTATAGAAGATAGCTAGAGAATTAATAACTGAATAACAGAAAGAGCACTGATTAATTCAGATATTACTAATAGATGTCAGAGGGTGGGAGAAAATGTTGCACTCTCCTCTCATACTGAGCAGCTATGTCACACCAAAATAGACAGAGACAGCTTTATCTATGCTCTGAGGTGTCAGTTTGTTTTTGCTATGTGCCATGCATTTTTTCTTACATATAAAGGCATGTGTACTAAAGCAACTGCGGGAGATTGACTCATCACTAGCCGGCTGTGTAGGAGGGAAAGACAGAAGGGGACACATTTTCTCATGAAAAATAGAGATGGAGACATTGAAGATGAGGAAGAAAGGATAGAGAATGGTGTCAAATCTGAGTGAAAGAGATTGAATGTCTGTCTTTTCAACTGTTGAGATGTCGTTTGCCTTTCTATGCCATTTCTGTGACTTATTGGGTATCTTTTTTAACGATCTTTCCTTCTCAACCCATGTTTCGCTCTTACACTCCTTTGCCTAATTTGGTGTTCTTTGTCAAAAATCACCAAACTTTTATTAAATCCAATATCTTGCAATTATATAGGATAATGAAGAGTTTATAAGTAGTTATACTAAGTATAAATATAAGGTGGGGACTGTGCAGTAAAAATCTCCACAAAAACTGAAAAATTTAATGTATATTTATAGCCTATTATTATGTAACTGTGCCCCGGCGCTGCAGCATAATATGGCTGCCCACTGCTCCGGGTGTGTGTGTGCACTTTGGATGGGTTAAATGCAGAGCATGAATTCTGAGTATGGGTCACAATACTTGGCTGTATGTCATGTCACTTTTGCTTTTGGACTGGAGTCATGACTTTTACTTGAGGATTATTGTGATGTTTTTATCCGCTGTTTGAACTCTCGTTTTGATGGCACCCAAATTCATTTCTGCGATGCGGATATCGCTCTATGATGCCTCATTGTAAGGTGAGAAATATTGGCACTCTGTGTGGTTACCACGGTAACAGGCATTTTGGATGTGAAGAAGCAGAGATAGCTGAGGAGTGTGGGAAAAAGAAAAGTGGAGACTCAATTGGTGTGTGTACTGTATGTGTGTGAAAGTGTATAAAAGCGATAGTCAAAAGAGAGTGCTGCTGGGTTCACAGAAACCATGTTAAAGGATTTTGCCTTTATGACCCCAAAAAGAACGAGAGGCCCTCTGTGGTAACACATTATGTTACATTACTGAACTTCATGGCTGCTCTTTTTCGTGTGCGATGCTGTCCAGCTGCAGCTGTTTGAGTGGGAGCCTCTTCTAGTCTAATAGCTGGTGGTTAGAGTTCATTCAAGCCCTGTTTCTTGGCTCTCAAACAGCCTTTGATTCCTTCAGTATGGCCCCTCAGGCTTTGAAGTTCACTAAGGATCCAAATGGATTTGAAGTGGAGTCTCCGTCTGCAGGGCAATCTTAGAGAGTGGCAGTGGCCAAATGACCTCTGTCTTATTGGTACCTTGTAAGCTTCTCTTTCCCTGTTCTTATGCCACCGAATTGTGCTTTTAAATAAAGATTTGTGTTCATAAATGCTAAGAAATTTAAGCCTTGCAGATTTAAACATATTTCTCAATGGCTGATTTCATAAATTTAGATGCTTAGCTGAATGGATGCCAGTAAATAATGCAAGTAAATTCCATCAATAATTACAACAGAGTTTCTGATTCCCTGTCACTTTGTATCCTCACAGGAAGAGTGTTCTAGTCAGAAAACAATGGCTTGTATTTTAACTGATATACAGCCAAAATGAATTCTGCAGGTTTATAGAGAAACATAAAACATTTCTTTATATGTCATTCTGTGTGTTCCAGAGAGAGATCAATCAAGTATCACACATCTCTATGTGCAGACAGAGAAAGCTTAGGTAGAAAACCATATGTTACAGTGGACAGAAACTGCTTATGTTTAAGCATGCAAAAATAATCAACTCCTTAGTTCTCGGAGACTATTGGTGTTGTCATGGAAACAGATTCCACCTTAAAGCTGGGTTGTGGAGAGTGAAGGAAATAAAAAAACACAGAAAATGGTGGAAACCTGATTTTGCTAAGAGAGGTTTATATAGGATTGATGAGTAATGTTAAAGTACAAAAATGAAGTGGAGAAAGCAAAGAGGTATTTCTTAAAGCATGTTGGCCATTATATAGAGATGCACCATACTAATTAGTAAGAGAAATGAAACTGGTTGCTTTAGGCATTTTAGACCCTATTTGTGGTCCTGTACCAGGTTGGCAGGTTTGGCCATATACAAGAATAAAAGAATAAAGTTCAAGGTAACCTGAAAATCCTGACCTTGCTCTTGTTTATTCTCTTACTTGGAGGAGCATGTTTGCCTGTGTACTTCTGGAGCAGCTCCACTCAATGAAAATCTCGACATGGGGTCCTTGTGCCACTCTGCCCCGTCTCCTCAATTAGGTCTCCAAGCAGCTGCATTGTCATGGAGACCAATGTAAGCAATATAGAGCCTGTCAGATATTCAGTCAGATTTCTGAATACAACCATAGAGCAGATTGGGAATAAATGTCTCAGGTCATAATGATAATGACACAATGTAGAACTAATGATGAAACCAAAATAAACAAATATTAATACCTTGTATATCCCAGTCCTTTACACAAACTAGCCATTTGCCCCCTTTCATCTCTGTGTAAAATAAGCACATTTTGTTAATATTCTAAGTAGTGAATAAGGATTTTTTTTTTTAAACATATCAGGAAAAATTTTAACTTTTTATATATTTAAGAAAAAAAAATTCTTTGTTAACCACATTGTCAATTTGTTTGTATTTGTATTTATGATTGTGGGATTCTACAGGCAAGAATATGCTGACTTGAAATTATTACAAGACCAGCATAGAACTGAGAAAGAGAAGAAAGACTGCAAGTTTATTAAAATAAATTACAAGTCATTTTTCCTTAAGTCACTCAAGAAGATGTTTTAAAAATATCTGTATTGATTGTTACTGAAATTATCTGTTATTTTAGAAGAAGGTCAAATTGCATGCACATATTAAACCTGATATGACCATAGAGAATTGTGCATTAAATTATTACGGATGTTATATTTAGTGAGTGAGTAATACAAACTATCCCTGTTTCAATGTAAGACAAAAACACTTTATTTTAATGTATCTCTTTAAAAGCATGTACAATGTTTAATATTTAAACAATATTATAGGTGTAAGTGACTGAAGGAGACATCAAGCCCTTCTTCACACATCCTCAGGAGCTTATTAGTGATTCCACTTCTGACCTACAGCCATTTAGTGCCCTTGAGCCAGCTGCTGAATTCTAGCATTCTCCAGGACAGCTAGTTTGCAAACTAATACCGTATTTCACTTAAGGTATTGATGACTGTATAAATACAGGAGAAAAGATGGTTTGTTATAGTTATTAATATGCAAGAAGATCTGAATGGCATTATGCAACTGTCCTTTCATTCACCCTCATCTGCAACCTTGTTGTCAAAACAGAAAGTTAATTCAGCCAAACACCCTAAGTAGACCATTTCTCACTAATTTAGTCTGCTTTTTTCCTTCCTGCTTTTGTTCAGTTTTGTACTTTATTTTCACTCTCTGCATCACAATTCTCCAGACTATGACACACAGATATGAGGATGGCAGCTCACTCGTTCCAAATGGCCTTTGTTGCGACAAGCTGAGGTCAGGTGGGTCAGAGTAGCATTGTTCAATCTGCCAAAATCAAAATATCCCCTTGCATCCCTCCAGAATAATCACCCCCATGATCATTTTTTCCCCAAGACCATTGAAATAAAGTTGATTGTATTTGTAAAGCTTAGTTTCTATGGAGAGGCTGAATTATAATCGAAATGAGGAACAAAAACAGGAAGGAGAGCTACAGATGGAAATATATGTCTGTCTTCCTCTCAGAAAGCAATTACTTCTATGTACAGTATGCATGTATGTGACAAGGTCACAGAGACCTCACTAATGCAATTGGGTGCATGTGTGTGTGTCTGGCTGGGCTGGTTGGATTACAAGAGAATGAGAAACTGCATCAGTTTGGGGTAGGTAAAATAGGGTCAATACAATTTTCTTTCATGCAATATATTTATTTTTATGTAACCCTTTTACAGTAATAAAAGCACATTGTAAGCAACTCACACAAGGATCCATTGTCAAAAACTTACACAATTCTATTCTTTTATATAATCATTATAGCTCAGTTTTAAATATTTTTAGAAACTATATGATCTCTTCGGGAAAAAGTTGTTTAGATTTTTCTTATAGAACATTTAATATTTTATGTAGAGTCAGTGTTAGCTGAGTGATTTTTCTCCAGGATGCAGTGCAATAATTGTGCTGTGTATAGAACTCTCAGGCGAAATCCCAGCCTTTATCACAGAACGATCACTGTAATTGTGTCGTAATTGTATACTGTCAGACTGAGAAATGTGTATAGAGCTATTTTGAATAACAGGGATCTTTTTCTCCAACATGCTCGGCTCCTCTGGCCACAGCACTGTTATTGCACATTAAACATAAAAGTCAAATATGAAAACAAATGCATGATTAATTTACATTTGGCGTTTTGCAGCCATGAAAATAATTAAAATTCTGGTTTCACTGAAATGGGAATTGGCAGAACATTTGCCCTGATCATTTTGAAAGATGATCATTCTACATGTAGTTTGTCCTTTCAAATTGCCATTAAAATGCACTGGACAAGACAGGAAACTATTTCACTGCTAATCAGTTTATTAGAGAACACTTTTATATTTTATTATAATAATTAGAATTTTCCAGTAAACCAATGCAGTTGTGTGTCCAATTAGTTCATGCGTGCTTACAGGAGATCGTTTATTGTCTTGTACAGTGTAAGGGTCATGTACAGTAATAAAAACTATACATTTATTAAGACTTCCATCGTGAGGGACAAAGGTTTGTTTTGGAAGCTTATAAGCTCTTTTTATTTATAATGCACATTTTTGTTGCTTTACTTGGTTTGTTGTGTTTTAATCTGGTCCTGTTGTGATTTTATTATCCAGTTCTTTGAACACATTACAGAATCAATTTCCTCTCCAGTATTTTGGAGAATTTATTCATAGGTCTCCCCCTACAAACAAAAAGGGTCAAATCTGAGGGGGAAATGGTAGCAGATTAAATGTGTAGTAGTATGGATGTCCACAGATGTTGCAGATGTTTCACTGACTGAAAATACAGAGAAGCAAATTCATCCAATCATGGGAACATCAGGAAGTAATTTCCCAGTGCACGAAAGATCAACTTTATGAGATTTGCCTTAAGCACAAGAGGAAATGATAATCAATTTCTCTGTTAAAATCTAAATCGTTATATGGGGATTACAAAAGCTAAAGCAAGCATCTAATAGCATTAAAATGAATCATGAAATGTTGAGGATCAGAAGATGCTGCATAGTGAACACACAAGCTTTTTTTTCATGTTGTTGCCATGGAGATGTTCCTTGAACACATCTTTAGCCTGTATATGGATTAGTTGCCCTATCGATGCCCTTGTCACAATGTGAACAGGACAGTTTGTCTTTTTGGTGTATAAATCAGTATTAAAGAATTATGTCGCATAATCAAAGTTTATTGTCTAGTGCAGTGTTAGGGTCATGTATAAGTAATAAAAACAATGTACACTATCAGACCATAATGAGGACAGTAATTCAATTTTCATGTCTTGATCAAATACATAAGTAGTGCATGTTTAGAGATAAAAAGTATGGAAGAGTGCAATAGGATGCAGAAGTGGGTCTATTTAAAGACTTTTAGATTTTTATTTTAAGAACACCATGTCATGTCTGAGATGCTGTAAAAGATGAAAGATGCAGTCATACACATTAATCCAGTGCATGTTTAAATAGAAAATCACTGGAAAAGTATAACACAGTCAAAAGCAAAACCATGAGGCGTGAGCAGTAAAATAGGAAAAAAAAAAACTAAAGCTAGCAAGGCATTTTTTAAAAGCTGAATTACTTTTAAGACCTTATGAGATGCTGCAAAAGACACAAGATGCATGCACAATGGTAAGGGGTGTATAGGTGTCCTGTTCCTGGAGGGCCACTGTCCTGCTGAGTTTAGCTCCATTCCTAATTAATCACACCTGAACCAGCAAATAAAGGTCGCTAGACTAGAAAGTGGAACACTAGAAACTTGTAGGCAAGTGTGTTGAAGCTGTTTGGAGCTAAGCTCTGCTAACTCTGGTCAGACTCTTTCATCAAGTGCATGTTCACATAGAAAAACTGTAGAAAAGTAGCACAGTCAAATGCAAAAACATGATATGCACGCAGTGAAATGGGAAAAACAAAAGGGAACTTGCAAAACACTGCAAATCACAGTGGTCAGACATGTATGTCTAACGCACGTTGACATAAAATAATAGAAAAGCTTCACAGTGGAATGCAAAACATATTCCATGTAAATAGCCCTACTACTAAATATAGAGTTTGCCAGACTTTTCCTTGCCTTCAATTTTGCTTTCAGACACGGAAATCATTAACCTTGCAGAGCGTTTTATGAACATTTGTGATTCTGTGTGACAAAGTTCACCCACTAATTAGCCAGTAATTGACCTCAGTCACAGTAGTACCCCCATAACTTGGGCCTCACATCAGGAACAGGGCGATGTTAAGGGCTACAGAGGAGATCTGCACTGGCAGAGGAGGCGCTGGCATTTGGATAATTGCTGTCAAATCTAATTAAAGTTCCTCGATGGGATGACGTAGAATCACACAGAGGATTTTGCAACTATCTCAGCTCTTTAGCCACTTTTCTCTTACACTGTCTATCAAAGAAATAGGTTTGCAATGTGTATTTTGTGACTTTCTTTATCAGAGAAAAGAGTAGAGGAAGTGCACTGCGTTGGAGTGAATCTGATTGTTATAATGGACAAGAAAAACAGTAGGTCCATTGGAGGGCCATCTCTACTGGCCATCACTATCCATATGAATAAATAAATTAATGGGATTACTATGTGCATTAAAGTTTCCTTGCAGAGGAGCTTAGAGGTTGTTGAGATACATGGGCCCTTGATTGACAACACAGACTGAAAGTGTCTTACAAAAGAAGAAGAAATGGACATTTGATATTCTCCTGAAAAGGTCAGGAAATGAATTTTGATAGACTGAAAGGGTAGCAGCTCTTTGGCTTTGTATTTACTTAGTACAATCAGACTACAGACAGCTGGCACTGTGTACATTTAAGAATAATTTTGCCTGAAATATAATAAAGTAATTAGTAGGCAGGATTATGAAAGTCAGACAATGATTTCTGTGTAATTATTTGAAGCGTTTAGAAAGGTTATAAAGCACAATTGTGTCAATGAGACTAATGGAAATACTGTAGCTCCCTATTATAGAAATGAACTATTCTGTTTAATAATGATTGTTTTCATCTTTTTTTTTCTTTTTTCTTTTTCTTTTTTTATGTGAAAGGTGAAAAGTCCTTTAAAGCCCAATACTAAAACCATATAATCATCAGTATTTTTATTGCACCAGTCTAAACAGTACAGGAATTGCAGCTTCAAAATTTCCCCGAAGCCAAAAAGGAGTGGGGGTGAGTAATATTGTTTTTATAGAAACCAATGACCAGGAATGTGGTAATTGAGACACTGATGAGTGTGAATGTGACACAGCCTAGAAGACACAAATAAAGCATCAAACGAAAAGATGTGTCATCTGTCTCGTGTACTGAATGTTCCTGTGGACACGTACATGACCTCTTGCCTCAGAAAATTGTTGCCATTAACAATGTGTTGCCCTGAGCAACACTGGCAAGTGAAAACGGCCCATTTATCTTTTCTCCAGAGACAATGCAGCAATGAGATGTGTTAAGTCATGTGCTACAAGAGCGAGGACATGACAAGTGGCACTTTTACAGCGTCAGGAGCGGATATAGAGACATGCATATTAGACTTTAAAATTATACTGTTTAAAAATTAGTTTAAATTAACCTAATTTTATAGAGAATTAAAAAAAACTGAATTAGCATGTATATGAACAGTGAAATTATCATCTATGATTTAACTGTTTTTTATTCAAGACAAAAATATTAAAATTATTAAATATTGCTGAATCCACCTTAATACATTAATTCTATAATTTATGCCAACAAAAAATGTTATGGGTTAAATCTAGAAGAAATAGCACATCAGTGTCAGCGCAACAGTCATCAGTTGTGGCCTAATGGTTAGAGAGAACCCAAAGGTTGTGGGTTTGAGTCTAGTACCAGAAGGGATTGTAGGTGGGGGAGTGAATGTACAGTACAGTGCTCTCTCCCACCTTCAATACGAAGACTGAGGTGCTCTTGAGCAAGGCACCAAACCCCCAACTGCTCCGTGGGCGCCGCAGCAAAAAATGGCTGCGGTGTGTGTGCACTTTGGATGGGTTAAATGCATCATTTAATTCTGAGGAAAGGAAAGCTCGACAGACACACAGCGTGACAGTGATGTGAAGTTATTGCTCTGTCTCATTGTGAATTGTGTTGGTCATGCCTCATAATTCACTTTTGCCTGTCTAAAGCCCAGCAGAGTTAGAGGCAGCTTAATAGATGCAGGGCAGCAGGGAAAGCACCATTTACCCTTACAGATTACCAATGAGAACGTTGCACTCACAATTCTTCTCCCGTCTCCAGCTCTGCTTAGCAAATTTGAAGCTTTCTAACAGAGGTATAATAATAAAAGAGCAAAAAACTATTTACTCAAATGTACCTTTTGTTTACTACAAACAAGTCTTCTGTAAAAATAGATAAAAGATAAGCAAACATTAAACTATTATATTTTATTATATTTATTATCTAAATTAATTGTAGTTTTTTTTCTGCAACCATACACTGGACAGGCAGTTATGTTATGTTATGTTATGTTATGTTATGTTAAGATTTTTATTTTTTATGAATTTTTTTTTTTTTTTTTGCTTTACTTTTTGCATTGCATTGCTTTGTTTTGTTTTGCTTTGTGTAAAATAATTAATGTGTTCTAAAAATGTAAGGCAAATCACAAAGCAGAAAGAATAAGAAGTTCCTTTTCAAACATGTCATGGTATGTGTGAAATCTGTTCACTATTACTGAGCTGTCACCACTCAGTCCAACTCCGGTGTTTATAAAACACTGTCTAAATATTTGAGCTGTTGTAAGAGGAGGTTTATGGTTACCAAGGAAAAAAATCTTTGTGGGTTTACAGTGGACATGTTATCTTAATTGCTTTACAGAAAGCTCAGATCAGTCTCACTGTTTGTGCTATTCATGTGACACCTTGTTCACACTGACATCCGGAGGTCATTAGGTCATTGGTGGACTGTATAACTGGCCGTATAAATATGGTGTGTTGCCCACATGAAATCACCAGAAAGTGACACCTTGTTTAAAATGAATGACTTCCTGTAGCTTTGTCAGTGCAAATTGTTGTCAGTTGGAATACCCCTTTGTTAAGTAGTGTAGATGACTTAAGCTCTAACTTCTTTTTATGTTAATGGATTTTGTTGTATTTTGGGTTACCAGTCCTCTGAGACCTTTGCTGATATTAAATACTTATTTTTACAAGTTTCACAAGTTACTAATGGAGGAAGTGCAGTAATTACCAAAACTGGATTTAGTGTAACCTTGCAGAAAGAAATCAACAATCTCACAGCATCAGAATATGTTCAGTTATATTTAATAAGGATTATTCCAGTAGTTCCCTAAAGAATTAAACCCTCGTTTTCATTCTAACAATTAATTTTCTCTCTTTTCTAGAAAGTTTTTTTCATTCTGTAATTGTGCCTCTTCCCTCTCTCCTCATCTCTTTGTTCCTCTCTCCAAACCACACAATCCTGTAATGTCACTGACCACATATAATCAGGGGAGCAGTGGTCTCTCATATACACAGCACATTAACTCCACTGAAAAGATTACTGGAAGGAGAAGAGGAGACGGGATGATTAGAAAGATTCCACTTGATGGGCAGAAATAAGGGGAGGATGAATGAAAGATGTGGGAGAGTGGCCTGTGGAATCTCATCTAATAAACACACGCACACACAGCGTAATGAGGCAGAGTCCGATGCGTGCAGGCTGGTTATGGGTAAACATAAGTTTGCATACATTTCACCAGTCTACACACTACATGAGTAGTGAAATAAATTGCTCCATTTATGGTGAGACAAAGACGTGAAGGAAAACACTTACAGCCCTTTATCCCAGGGGCCCTATGTTTAAACAGAGTAATCGTTTATATTCATGTTACAATTAGTACCTCTCATTTCCTGTCTGAACCTCATGGCGAGTTTCTAGAATAATGGCTAGCAATGTTACATACCAGGAACTAAGTAAAGAGGATTTGGCACTAATTTGTGAATGCAGGAATAAACAAAGGGAACAATTACATAAATAAATGAAGATGCTTTGCGTCAAAGCTGAGCTGTACACCATACTCCAATATTGAATGTTGGTTTACTGTAGACAGCATACAATCAGTTTATAAAAAATTATGGATATAGGGTAACCTTGATATGCAAGTTAGAAAGAAAGAGAGAGAGTGAGAGACAGAGAGAGAGAGAGAAATCAAATAAATATTATTATCTTTTTTGATAAATAGTTTGAAACCAGTGTTTTTTTTTTTTTTTTTTTTTTTTTTTTTTTTTTTGCTGCATTAGTCAATGATTTATTTAGTCAGATGATTAGACCCTACTGTATTTTCCAGACTATAAGTCACTTTTTTTTTTTTTATAGTTTGGCTGGTCCTCCGACTTATAGTCAGGTGCGACTTATTTATCAAAATTAATTTGATATGAACCAAGAGAAATGAACCAAGAGAAATGAACCAAGAGAAAACATTACCGTCTGCAGCCGCCAGAGGGCGCTCTATGCTGCTCAGTGCTCCTGTAGTCTACCACTGAGCAGCATAGAGCGCCCTCTGGCGGCTGTAGACGGTAATGTTTTGTCTTGGTTCTTGGTTCTAAAAAAATGCGACTTATGGTCCAGTGCGACATATATATGTTTTTTTCCTCATCATGACGCATTTTTGGACTGATGCGACTTATACTCACGTGCGACTTATAGTACGAAAAATAAGGTATTTCAAAATCAGTTCATTTTGGAGACTGCCTAATATTAATTCTGTTTAAGAGCTATTTGAAATCCTTTTCATTGTCTAAGAAATAACAGGAAGTTAGAAAAGGCAATACTGTGTCTAAAATATAAGTTACTTAATAGTACCTGTTAACTGAACAATGTACAAAAGCAGTATCACACCTACAATAATGTTGCTGGCCTGAACATTACAGTGTCTGCCCCCTTCAGCTCAATGTCTTGTGCTTACAACCAAATCACAATCAGTCCTCGGTCCACAAATGAGTCCAACAAAATAATAGAAACCTGAATTTCCACTTTGAATATAGAAACCAACAATTGTAATAAAACAGTTTGTACTATTTTGTCTGTCCAAGTATTGGGGTTTTGCACAGCTTGTCACAGGAGTAGAGGACTCCTGCTAGGAGGCCATATGTACGGTTCTGGAGCATGGCATAGTGCTCACTGTTGGTGACACTGTTTGAAATGTAGCTGGGTGAGGAGAGACCAAAGCATTATGAAATAAGAGTGTCTATACTGTACTGACATCAGCACATTCAGAATACCTCCCTCATTCACTCATTTGCTCAGTGCATAGATCACCACAGCAACTTCAGTAAGGTCTCATCATCCGTTCTCTCACCTATCGCGAATGTGAACAGAATGCTGTAAAATGGAGCAATCAAATAGCTGTACTTTTTCGTCTGATACCAACCATACCTTTTTATGACTGTAAGTCACTGACTTAGTGTTACTCTCAGAGGTCGGCAACCTATGGTACGCTTGCCAACAGTGGCACGCAGAGGGATATTTGCTGGCATGCAAGCAACAGTGAAAACTGCATACTGACATACATTTTAAGGCTGCACGTACTAGGCAAGCAGTGCTTGTCAATGTCAGAATGACTGAGATGACCATTCAAATCAAAGTAGGCAGGGTTCGATTCGATCAGATTGGTGCTGAACAACCCAAAGAACCAAATTCCACAAAGAGATGCACAGCATGACCATCACATGTAAATCCATGGTAGTATTCACGAGCTAAAGACTTTCTTCGAATTGACGTCCCCGCACCTAAGAGGCAAGAACTAGAGATTCTTCTAGCCCCTTTTGACCTCTGTTTCTCACAGAAAATACCCTCATGTTCACAGAATGGCATGTATAGGCCTATATGCACCAAAATTATGTTAAAAGGACTTATGAGCAGCTTTAACTTCTATGCATAACTCTATATCATGTATAGAGTTATGTTTGACACATTTTTGTTTGTCTCACATTTGACTTTTAGGCATTGCTATTTGCTTTATGCGCTTAGCCATGCTTTTTGCCCGTTAATTCTTAGAGCGCCATTTCAGCGTGCTCTGGCTCGCATGCCATCCTCTAAAACCATGAGGAGACACGCCACCTAGTCTCGTCAAACTTTACTCTTTTCCTTTCCGTTGAGAGTTTTGTGTTCTGAAATAAGTTATGCCACAACGCCGTGTCTCCAAGTTCTCCTCGACTGTGTGACCGCCTCAAAACTTCAACCAGTCCAAAACTTCGCATCTTCAGCCAAAGCCCAACCATTGGCTTCTTAAGGCGTCACTTCAACAAATGAACTTCCAGCCAATTGGCAACCTCTGGAAACTCCCTTTTCTGCAATGATGACAACAAGGGGACCCCTTGAATGAGCAACACAAGTACAGTAACTCCAGATCCTAGCTGGACTGGTGCATTTAATATCAAATTTAACCTCATTGAGGAACTTAATGTGAGGGTTAATTAAGTGATTGACGGTTATTCAGGTCAATGCAATTGCACATATTGCTGTCAATTTGGGATTTCACATATAAAAAAATAATAATAAATAAAATAAAAAAATCCAATCCCAAGGCTGTACTTAGCTTGTTTATTCAGGTATGAAGTGGGTTAATCTGGTTTAATTAAATCGCCCAGATTTTCTTTTAACAGGAAAAATAGACAAAATCTCAGATCAGGCAGTCCTGACTCACTGGCAATCATGGTTGAAAAGCAGAAACTATTAAGTGGCCCAAGGGGAGGAATTATGTGAAAGTGACTCCGCATTTCAGTCCAGTTGAGATCCCTTTTGAGGTTGCTGTGTTTATGTAATTGCATTTGTACATGCATAAATGACTCCTTGTCCAAAGACATTTGAAAATGCAGTGCTGGGGTATAGCTTCATGTGTAGAACATAAGGGATTTTGAACCAGAATATTTTAGAATCATTATGATAATACTACAGTTTTTATTATCAAACTATTATAGTTTCTATAGTTTCAATTTTGAGCAGAAAAAATAATTGTATTTTTATATTTTCTATTTCATTTTAATTGTAGCTAATATTTTAGTAACTTTGTGTTTTTAAATGTTTTATGTATGGCTGGTCTATGAGAGAGCAAAGTTTAAATGCTTTGTAAACACTTATTCTTCTTATAGTGTGGCAGTATTTTGGCCTTCGACCTGCGTCTCCAAGGTGCCCCTCTCAAACTGCCAGTCACTAGCAGGAGAAGCCAGGCAGGGCACTGTAGCGGTCAGACCCCCTCCCTCACTGGCTGCTGATCGTCTGTCAGCCAACAGCATGCTAAAACACAAGCACAAGAGAGAGAGAGCAAGATCAAATAGAGCTTATCGGTCCTACTAAATTACCCAACATTAAAAAAAGTGAAAATGTAATGCACTTCAGTCAATATGTTAGTGACATTTAAAATAAAATACATTATAAAGAAAAATTAGGCATGCTTGGAACAATGCAAATAATTAAACTGTTCTTTATTTAATATTGTTTAAACTAAAACAACTAACATTACATTTACATTTACATTACATTTATTCATTTAGCAGACACAATGATATATAAGTGCTATAACAAGTCTTAGTTAGGTAAGGTTAATACAGTACATGTAGCATGGGCTTTTAAATAATATAATAAATAAAAAGAAAACAAATAGAATAAAAAAAAGAATAGAGCAAGTTAGTGTTAGAGGTCTTTACACAAACACACAAACACGCACGCACACACACACACACAATTGCATGATAAATGAAAAGAAAATAGAATACAAAATGATTAGAAAGGTAGTTAGATTTTTTTTTTTTTTTTTTTTGTTAAGAATAGAATTAGAATAGTGAGTGTTAAAGTTAGAGAGTCAAATAAAATGGAAGAGATGTGTTTTAAGCTGATTCTTGAAGATGGCTAAGGACTCAGCTGCTCGGATTGAGTTGGGGAGGTCATTCCACCAGGAGGGAACATTTAATTTAAAAGTCCATAAAAGTGACTTTGTGCTTCTTTGGGATGGCACAATCAAGCGACGTTCACTTGCAGAATGCAAGTTTATAGAGGGCACACAAGTCTGAAGTAACAAATTTAGGTAAATGGGTGCAGAGCCAGTGGTAGTTTTGTAGGCAAACATCAATGCCTTGAATTTTGTGCAAGCTGCTATTGGTAGCCAGTGCAAATTGATAAACAGAGGTGTGCTGTGTATTCTTTTTGGCTCATTAAAAATTAATCTTGCTGCCGCATACTGGATTAATTGTAAAGGTTTGACAGAACTGGCTGGAAGACCTGCCAAGAGAGCATTGCAATAGTCCAGCCTGATCAGAACAAGAGCTTGAACAAGGAGTTGTGCAGCAATTTTCCGAAAGAAAGGGCTTGATCTTCTTGATGTTGAATAAAGCAAATCTGCAGGACCGGACAGTTTTAGCAATGTGGTCTGAGAAAGTTAGCTGATCATCAATCTTAACTCCAAGGCTTCTAGCTGTTTTTAAATGAGTTTTTAAATGTCTGTTAGACAAGCTGGATCATCAGGATGGAATGAGAGGTAGACAATAACATAACATCTACATAATCTTCAAAATAACAGGCGAAAATTTTAACTTGTACACTATTAAACATTTTTATCTTTAAAAATATTTCTAAAGTAATTTAATTTAGCTTTAATGGGTGGTGTTTTGTTTTATTGTATTTTTTATGCATTTAGGACAATGTAAAGAAATACTGCCCTCTAGAGTTATTTGACACCTAAATTACAGTTTTTTGTTTTGTATTGATTTTTCTGTTAAATACATTAGGTTACACTTTATTTTAAGGTGTCCTTGTTACAATGTAATTATGCATTTAGGTACTGTGTAATATTATTTAACTTTGGTTGGGGTCAGGATTAGAGATTGACTTAGGGTTACTTGCATAATTTATTGTTATTATAACAGTAAGTACATGTAACGTGTAACAAGGACAATTTAAAATAAAGTGCTACCCATTTATTTAGTAACTTATTTGTTGTTTGCTTTTCTTTTTAATCTTTCTTTCTTTCTTTCTTTTGGATCCAAATCCAGGTTCTTTCTGCGTTTCTCACCTTTGCTTTCTTTTCCTAAGTACATTGTAAAATGGCCAAATATAGTATAGAAATGCACTTCTAAGTCAGGTCCGTCAGTGCCTGGAGCAT
Organism: Carassius gibelio; assembly: GCF_023724105.1. Classification (NCBI taxonomy): domain Eukaryota; kingdom Metazoa; phylum Chordata; class Actinopteri; order Cypriniformes; family Cyprinidae; genus Carassius; species Carassius gibelio. Next base: position 12,070,765 of record NC_068401.1, on the reverse strand, counting down.
GTCCACTAGAAAGCTTGTTTGTGACAAGCCAGACAAAACCAGGACATGCAGTCCTTAAGGTGACAGCTCCAGGGACTCAGTATTACATGAGACAACATTTTAATTTGCCCTTGGCCAGGAGCTGCTCTGGAGAACAGTGTGTGTAAAAAAATACCAGAGATCCCTCTTCATTGATGCCATGTCCTACAGAAACACACTCAAGTGTCATATTCACCCCAAAATCATTATTATTATTTTGTTTAGTTTTTTTTTTTGCATCTTTTACCCACCTCATGTCCTTCCAAACTGTTGGTAATCAAACAGTTTAGAGTCCGAGTGACTTTAATAGTATTTTTCTCCATATTTAATGGGAACCGATATTCTTTTAAATATCTTCTTTAGTGTTCCACACTAGAAATGACAGTTATGGAATGACACGAGGAGGAGCAAATTATATCAGAATTATCTATTTTTGGGTGAAAACTGATACTTTTAAAGCATTAGGTATCATAATGAATATGTTTCACAGCATTTATTAATTTAGATTGATGCTAATTTATAAATATTGTTCACTGATATAGCCTGTTGAGTTACCATCATTTACTGAGCGGCGGAGGAAAAGCTGCTCACCCCTGATGTGTCATCTGCTGTTAAGCCAGATCTCCAGAAAAGCAGAAGGCATGTCTGAGTGAGAAGACAGAAGGTTAGAGGTGGGGGGAAGAGGGAATGAATTATTCTAAATAGCTGCCCATGCTGGGTGAATCTCAGTTTGGATACTAATCTTACTACATATCAGTATTGGAATTATTAAATTCAAACATGGTGCATCCCAATTCTCTGTGTCAGATTTCATGACATTGATAGCAAGCATCACTGGTTCCTCTTGGAATATAGTGCATGAGTTGGTTGGACTTTTTTTTTATTGAACATTTTGCAAGAAAACTACATCATACAAATAAAATAAAATAAGTCAACAGTAAAATAAGGGGGTATACATTCTGTTTTTGACAGAGTAAATGTATACACCTATATCTTTATATTCACATATAAGTATAAAGTCAATGATTGTTAACATTACAGTATTCAGTCCATTTCTTCCAGTATTTTTGAAATAATTCCTTTTTTTAAGCCTCAAAATGAAAGTCTATTCCTCCATATTGTATATGTCTTTGACGATTTCTAACCATTCACCAAATGAGGGGTTGTCTTGCTTATATCAATGCCAGGTAATTACATGCAATACTTAATATATTTACAAGATACTCATCTCCTTTCAGCACAATGTGTGCAAAGTTTCCAAGATACAAAGTTGTGAAATCTCTTGGTATTTCATATCCTAAGATCTTTTTAAACTCCAACAAAACCATGTCCCAGAAAGGTCATATTTTTGCACAGCTCCAGAATACATGAAGATGGTCAACATTGACCCGACCAAACATTCTCCAACACAGTTGTGGTGTGGATAATTGTTTGCTTTTAATTTTGGGATTAATGAAGAAACGTACCAAATTTTGCCCTGCAAACTCTTTCCTTTTCAATTCTAGAAAACTTTTCAATTTCCTTTGTGCTACAAAGGTGCACAATGCTGTTTGTATGGACACTTTTTGAAGCAGTATGAATTGGTGTTTTATGAATCTGTGTTTATCAAAATATCATTTAAAAGTAAACTGTATAATTTGTGTATGTAAGTTTATGCAGTTTATAAAACTAAGAAAACATACATTAATCTAACTTTAAATTTAAATCAGGCTGAAGTATATTTTTTTAAATGCATTCATTTATATATAATTTTAATACATAAAGTACACTAAAATGCCCCAGAAATTGGAACATTTTAAAATGCATTAATTTCCCATGATTGAGTGTATTGCTTTCAAAGAGTATTATTCTAATGTTAAACAATATTATACTGTACCAAGGATAATCAGTATTTAGCTTGCCTTGCCTTGCCTTGCATCCTTAGCAGTTCACACAAGTTTTCTGTCTTCAGAAATACTATGTGTATCTGATAACATCCACATTTGAGATGTAGACAGTTCAGCTGCCAGGAGTTTTGTGCATGTCCAGCAAACTGTCAATCTCAATCCAGGGAGGATCCCACTGGACTTCAGGGGTTGCCTGTTGGACTCTTTCCCTCTTGAATGCCCTATCTGGACACACATGCAATTTCTCCCTGAAAAGCATGAGTAAACATCACAGATATTTGATACAGAGAGCAATGTAACTCAGAAGTAGTCAATGAAATTAACAGACTGAATAATAGAAAGCACTGCTTATTAAAAAATCTAAAATGTTCATTATTTACTAACCCTCAAAGTTCAAAATGACATGAGTGAGAGAAAAAGCACCAGAAGAATCAAGATGATACAAAGCCCTGACACCCAGACCAATGATCCTGGATAACAAAGTTCATAAGGACAGTTATAGCATAGAATGCCGAATTCAATATCTGTATCTCATACCTGTAAATTTGTTTTCATCTTTTGAGTTATCTATGGATTTAGTTAGTCACATGTTAATAATGAAAACTATTGTCTTTAAATCAGTGTGATTTGGATCTACATTATTGACAATGATGTTTTTACAGCTCACATTGATATTGATGCTGTTGCTTGTCTTGTTTTCAACAGGACTCTCACACCAGTACAATCCACTGTTCTTATAGTCAATGTCAATTAAATTACATTCTTTAGACCTGATTCTGGGCCATTTAACTGTAAACATCCAGATCTCGTTTTAGCTCCTTGAAGCCTCCTCAGTATCTAGCCTGTCGAATTAATACCTTTAACTGAGCAGTGAAGGGTGAAATATTCCTCCCTGAAGTGTTGTCTGCTGTCAGGCTGGACCTCTAGAGCAGCGTCTGAGTGAAAATCTTTGACTTATTCATTCCAATCCATATCTTGACATGCTCCATGTGAAAAGGGCGAAATACAGCACTGAAAATTAAATAATGCAACAATGTTAAACTCTTAAATCTTTTTCTCTCCGAGTACATTGTGGAGTTTATCCATTAAACCAGGCTAAACTTAGGATAAACATTGATCAAATAGATTGTGTTTTAAAGCTGATTCCTAAACAGTCATATGATTTATGTTAATAAGTTTTATATTAAAAACTCATCTAAGTAACCAGAAGCTGACAGAAGTCCCATGTTTTCCTTTAGTGCAGAGTCTTTTTCTAGAGAATACACGTGCTATACAGATATAATAATCAGAATATCTAGAATAACAATTATAGGCCTTTCTTTACTCTGCCTTTTATGCTAGCTAGCGATGATCTGATCTTGCCGGCAGCCATATCACCCTGGAGCCAAAGACTGGTTGCCCACAGAAACTAAGCATGGCTGAGCCTGGTCAGTACCTGGATGGGAGACCTCATGGGAAAACTAGGTTGCTGCTGGAAGAGGTGCTAGTGAAGCCAGCAGGGGGTTCACACCCTGTGGTCTTTGTGGGTCCTAGAACCCCAGTGTAGTGATGGGGACACTATACTGTCAACAAGCACCGTCCTTCGGATGAGACGTTAAACCGAGATACTGACTTTTTATAGTAAAATTCCCAGGATGTCTTTCGAAAAGTGTAGAGGTGTGACCTTGGCATCCTTGTTAAATTTGCCCATTGGCCTTGACCATCATGGTCTCCTCTCCACCACTAAGCTGGTGTGTGGTGGGCGTTCTGGCTCACTATGGCTGCCGTCGCATCATCCAGGTGGATGCTGCACACTGGTGGTGGATGAGGAGATACCCCCTGACAATATAAAATGCTTTGAGTGCCTAGAAAAGCACTATATAAATGTAAGGAAATATTATTATGATGATAAATTTGTTCACACACAGTTTGTAAGCTGATAATTGGGGTTTCATCTATGCACAAGTAACCAATAAAATAAGTCTGTAGTGGAAACAGAAATGCATCCTTATCTGTTTAATCCTAATCTGTTTAATAGCCTACCTAAAGAGTTAAAAGAAGAAAACAATGTCCTGCTGACCTTTTGTGACAAACTCTTACAGCATATTGTTTCTACAGCATATCCTTTTGTTAGATATAATCAAATAATTAATCATTTAATTTCAACACCACAAATCTATATGAGCAAATCAACCTCTAGCCTGTGTGTCTTGAAACACTATTAGTTAATTTTTTTCTTTTGCGTAGCAAGTTTGTTTAGAGTTTTGTCATTTAAGCTATTAAATAATTCAATAATCTTAAAGTTACATAGTTCTCAAAAGTGTCTCGTGTTTCATGTTTACATCTAAAAGTTTAGTAGGCATGTAGGCCTTCTTGTAGTTTTGTGGTGGATATGTGGATATTAATTGTAATTTTTAACACTATACTTATTTTATTATTATTATTATTATTATTATTATTATTATTATTATTATTATTATTATTATTATTATTATTATTTTAAAGTAGTTATTTTTAAGTAGCTAAGTTTTGGCAGGAATGCTATTTCATTCACTATTTCCCAACAAAAAAAAATAAGGGGCTTTTATTTTGAAAAACGAACGTTGTGGCGTCATCCTGTAATCTGGCTTCACAATACTCATTACCTGCATATGGCCAGAAACGTTACTAGACCTGACCTAAACTACATTACAGTTATATTTTCTGGCGAGGTGGGACGTCGTTTCCGTGCAACATAAAATGCTGCTGAGGTAAACAGTCACTAGCATTTATTCTGTGCATCCTTACAGTCGACAGAAATGTTTGTGTCAAAAGAAATTGCCTTTAAAAGGAATTTCAGCTGTTGTGCTCAGATAGCTAACGTTACCTCACCATCTGTTCGCAGTAGTCACTATTAATAATGAGTTATTAATATCATTAGCTTGTGCATATGCATGAAATGTTATCGTTGCAGTTAAAATGCGTTGTTTTAGTAATTGTACATAAAGCATTTGCAGTAATCTATGTTAAAAGTTAGGGTTAGGGTAATGCCATCTGCATTGTATTTAACGTTGCACGAAGGTTTGAAATGAAGTATGTACGTCTTTTGTTGTTGTTGTTGTGATGTGTAGATGAAGAAGACGTGATCGCAGGCAGGTGTTGTGATCAGGAGCAGCGGGCAGGACTGCAGGTATGGACACCTGGACACCCAACCCGAGAGCCAAACCCTTCATCCCCCGCCAGCAGCGCAGTCTCTACCTCACCTGGAAATACAGACTCACCAACAAACGAGCAGTGCGACGAATCTGCCAGGTCAGCACATGGCGCTTAATCAGATTATCTTTCAACACTTATAATGGGGGGTTTAGTTTTCTTTCCTTGTGACTATACAAACTAAAGTTTACTTATTTGATGTATCTATTAGTGGACATGCATACAGACATTATTTATTAATTTATTTATAACTGTATTTTTTCCAAATAAACATAATTGATTTTGCATTTATCATTGTTTTTGTTTTGTTTTTGCAAAATAGGGTGTGTATTCGCTTATTACTACTATAATGCTACTCTATGCTTATCATAGAATGATCCATTTAAAAGTAAATAAAAATAAAATAAAATACATCACTAACTCATAACAACACAACTGTTGATCCATGGCTTTGCCACAACATCGGAATTGCTGACAACATCATAATGTTAGATGTGAAAATTAATACAAGCATTTCACTTTTCAGATAGTCACTAGTTACATTGGCACAACAAAAGTTTGGTTGTCAGTTTATGTTGTAGTGATGTTACTGTTAGCTGAGCAGAAATTAGTAAAATTGATTTGGCAAATTAAAATGAAATCAATATTTCTAGCTTAGGTAACTAATTAAAAAAGCTAATTTGTGACACTGACAATGTAATTCTTGCAAAAAAGGTCAGATGTCCTTGATTCTGGTGAAGCAACAGATAATCAGTGGAAGATCTCAAATCATCAGAATGGATTTTTGTAATGTTCATGCAGCTTGAAATTTATACATTTTTTAGTTCAACTTGCACACAACTTGTAATGCTGCTAGAAATGTTGGGTCATGTTGTAGTATCTATAACAGTCTATATTTAAATGCAATAGCATTCTCTAAAATGTTCCCATTAAGATCGTGTGTGTGTGTGTATGTGTGTTTGCAGGCCAGTGCTGTCCTGTTTCTACTGATCACAGTGATTGTGAATATCAAACTCATTCTAGACACAAGGAGAGTTGCCAGTGAGGATGATGCAGCTCAAGAGTATGGTAATGTCGATTATTTGCCTTTGTGGACATTGTTTTATGATGCCTTGACATGTTAGAGATTTAAAATATTATAATGAATGGAATTGTAAGGACAGTAAAATCATTGTGCTTTTTTGTGTCAGTTTTGAATTACCAATTTATTTTTGCCATCTTTAAACATTGTCTCAGATGATGCCCTGCCTAACATGGAAACCCCGCGCAGACCAGCGAGTGGGAGGAAGGTTCTGGATATTGAGGTGTACTCTAGTCGATCCAAGGTTTATGTAGCAGTGGATGGCACCACTGTAAGTGATTCTTAGCCTGTTTTATATGACAAGACCAGATATTACCAGATAACACCGTCAACAACATGTATAATTGATGTATATTTGCAGGTTCTGGAAGATGAGATGAGGGAGCAGGGCCGAGGTGTACATGTTATAGTTCTAAATCAGGCAACTGTAAGAGCACACATTCACTTCTCATGACAAACTGTATTTTCTTTTATCATCATTACTTGCATATCTTCTGAAGTCGTCAAGATTATTTATACATTTGTATGATAGCATTTTGCTGCATCGTCTTCCTTCAGGGTCACGTCATGGCCAAAAGAGTGTTCGATACTTATTCTCCCCATGAGGATGAAGCCATGATCCTCTTCCTCAACATGGTCACACGTGGCAGAATCCTCATCTTCACTATTAAGGTTAAAAAATAATGCCTCTCCCATCCACTTTCATGGTTTCAGATTTGTGTTTTCTGTGTCTGTAAGTGCATTTCTTAATGGCCTCTTCAGGATGAGGGGACTTTCCACTTGAAGGATGCAGCGAAGAATCTTCTGAAAGGTTTGGGGAGTCAGGTAGCTGTCACCTTAGGCTGGAGGGATATGTGGACTCTGGTTGTAAAGAAGGGAGGTAAGGCTAATGCCTTTTAGCTTTTTAATCATGTATTATACCATTGTTCACAAGTTGGGAACAAAACATAATATTGTGGAATGTTCTAACAATTTAAGGTCACTGTTTCATGTTATAATATATTTTAAAATGTATTTTCTTAATGTATTCTGGTGATAGTGACACTGAATGTCCATTAGCTATCATTCCAGTCCTCAGTGTCACATGATCCTTCACAAAACATTCTAATGTACTGTAATAAATTACATTTCTTAATATATTAAAATGGAAAACCCCTCTATTTCCACTGGGAGGTGATATTAATGTACGATTTATTTTCTCAGGTCAAGTGTATGGGGAGAAGCACTCCAAGTCTCCTGCTCTGTCCACATGGGGCGATCCTGTGCTGCTGAAGACTGAGGTCCAGCTGACAGCTTCTGAAGGTATGTCTGCCTCTGTTATTATGAGTGTAGAGTTGATTTGTTCTAGTTATGGATCATGTTGAAGCTGTCTGTTGACGTTGAGACTCATTTCAGAGGCAGAGTGCCATTGGGCTGACACTGAGCTGAACCGCCGGAGAAAACTCTTCTGCAGTAAAGTGGAGGGATATGGAAGCATTTGTAGTTGCAAGGATCCAGCACCAATAGAGTTTAATCCTGACCTAGTAAGACTTTTTATCTACTACCATTAAAAAAAACTTGTAGTCACTTGCCCTCATGTCATTCCAAACCTATAAGACAAAATTGAGATATTTTTGATGAAATCCGAGAGCTTCCTGACCCTCCATAGACAGCAATGGGACTACCACTGTCAAGTGCATTGTTAAAATAGTCTGTGTGACATCAGTGGTTCATCTGTAATGTTATGAAGCTATGAGAATACTTTTTGTGCACAAACAAAACAAAAATAACTTTATTCAACAATTTCTTCTTGTCTGTGTCAGTCTTCGACATGTGTGGTAGTTGCATTGCTATCTATGGAGGGTCAGAAAGCTCTCGGTTTTCATAAAAAAAATGTCCTAATTTTTGTTCTGAAGATGAATGAAGGTCTTATGGGTTTGGAACATCACGAAGATGAGTAATTAACCCTTAAATGCATGAATTATTGCATATTTGAGTCTTCAGTGACCTAAATATCCAGCACGAATGGATCTCTAACTGCTGCGATAGCAAAAATCTCTCTTGATATGTTAAGAACATTTACAGAAGAATAAAATAAATCATATTTGTTACCGTTTGAAACTAACAGATTAGGGTTTCATTTGAGAAGATGATTTTACCAATCCTGTCATCGTCAGAGCGCACTTCCACAGTACATTCGGCATCTGCCTCATATTCACAATCTCAGCCATATTCTCAAAACTATTGTTTTAAATGACTTCACATTCAATATTTTGATCACTGGCAGCTTATTCACCACAACCAGCATCAAATGACAGTGACATTTATATTTCATTGCAAATAGTAATTGCTCTGCAGTAAAGTCATTCAAACCACTTTTTGCTGATGAGATTTGGTTTTATAACCATGTCAGGTTTTATACCTTGCGGTAATTATGAGTGAAACGTCACGTCATCATTGTGTATCAAACAGTGCCACCTTGTGGAAACACAATGCATTGCACATATTGAGTCATCATATATCTAAATAGTTTATATTGCAGGAAAAAAATACTTACACATTTAAATGCCTCGGATCTCTAGCGAACTTATACACATTTTACAAACAGTTAATCATAAATAGATTGATAGATTGAGGAATATTAAGAAAGTTGATGTCTAACTTAAAAAAAAATGAAGAAGGGAGAGGGTAGAGAATAATGTCCTAGGTCACTAAAGACCCGAGGTATGCATTTAAGGGTCATCTATTGCTTTAAATAGTTTAAAAGGTGACAGTTAAGGCTGTTATATCGTTGGAAAGAAACTTTCTACCAAACCATTCTAAATATTAGCATTTTTTTCATCCGAGTCAACTAAAAAATATATATTTTACTCCCATTCTTTTTTGGTTCCCTGATATGTTTATGGTATCAGGAGCTGGGATAAACTCTACATGTGTTTCTCTGCATTTTCTTTCTTTTTTTTTTAACCATTGTTTATATGGAGAAGTATAAGACTTTGAGTTCTTAGTGCTTGTTATACCCCTCATCCTGAGAAAACTTGATTCTAGACAGTAGAACAAGAGGGTTTGTGTTCAATATCTGTGTTGAGTAAACCTTTTCTTGTCCTGTTTAGCTGCCTAACAACAATGTCTACAACGTCCCAGTAGCAGTTATAGCTGGAAATAGACCGAACTATCTCTATAGGTTAGTAAACGTATTACCACACTACCAAACCACATCATGTATCTGCAGTTCAATGGATTAGTTAAATCTGTGGCTTGTATGTTTTTATATTTTTGTTTCATACATTTTGTAGCCAATCAAGAATTGTTTATAAGAAATAAGTACCGTATTTTTCGGACTATAAGTCGCATCTGAGTATAAGTTGCATCAGTCCAAAAATACGTCATGATGAGGAAAAAAACATATATAAGTCACATTTATTTAGAACCAAGAGAAAACATTACCGTCTCCAGCCGTGAGAGGGCGCTCTATGTTCTCAGTGTGGTCTACAGGAGCACTGAGCAGCATAGAGCGCCCTCTCACGGCTGGAGACGGTAATGTTTTCACTTGGTTAATTTCTCTTAGTTCATTTCTCTTGGTTCATGTCAAATTAAATTTGATAAATAAGTCGCACCTGACTATAAGTCGCAGGACCAGCCAAACTATTAAAAAAAGTGCGAATTATTTTCTGGAAAATACGGTTTTATTCATCAAGGATACATTAAATGGACCAGAAGTGACAGTGAAGAAGACACACATTTCACATACTATTTTTGTTGTCTGTGTTGTTTTGATTTGGCTTCAGTGGAGAAACCTAGAAATCCTGTGTCTTAAAAAAAGCATACCTTGAATACCTGACTGAAGCCATGTTTGTTTCTCCAGAATGCTGCGCTCTCTTCTTTCCTCCCATGGTGTCAATCCACAGATGATCACTGTTTTTATCGATGGCTACTATGAGGTATCGTCTCTTTTTCATTTCGTTCCTCTCCTCTTAAATGCTTTTTTTTTTTTTTTTGGTGAGAGAGAGGATTTATACACATTTACAAATTAACAAAACGTTTTCTGGTTAGGAACCCATGGATGTGGTGGATCTCTTCGGTCTTAAAGGAGTTCAGCATACGCCTATCAGTATTAAGAACGCTAGAGTGTCACAGGTGATATGTTTATGACTTTTGTCTAAAAATTAACAATTAACATGAAAAGGAATGGCGAGTGGTAGATGTTTGCAGTGGTCAAAGCCTGTTTGTGTATGACCATAAGAGGGCACTAATACATTTATGTTCATATTATCTCAGCACTACAAAGCCAGCTTGACTGCAACTTTCAATCTGCATCCAGTGAGTAAATGATGAAATCACCTGCCTTATAGCATATATACAGTTACATTGTAAAACAGTTTGACTTTGAAAAAAAACTAATATGTATATAATGTTTTAGGATGCAGATTTTGCCATTGTCTTGGAGGAAGACCTGGATATTTCCATAGATTTTTTCAGGTATGGATGTAAAATAATTGAATATACTGATATATAAGTTCATATATATATATATATATATATATATATATATATATATATATATATATATATATATATATATATATATGTATATGTATATATATATATATATATATATATATATATATATGTATATGTATATATATGTATATGTATATATATATATATATATATGTGTGTGTGTGTATGTATATGTATATATATATATATATATATATATATATATATATATATATATATATATATATATATATATATATATATGTTGTTATATTACACACATGTCCACTAGATGGTAGCAGACTCCCATATTATTTGTCACAGGCCAGATTAAAAACGTGCAAGTGCAGAATTATTGAGCTCAAATCATGTTAATAGAAAAGATTGAGTAACAACATTTGACTCATTGTCTCTGAAAGTTTTTTTAAATGTGTGATCTATTTCTCATCCAACATTTGTCTCTTAGCTTCCTCAGTCAGACCATCCATTTGTTGCAGGAGGATGACAGTCTGTACTGTATCTCAGCCTGGAATGACCAAGTGAGTGATGGAGAAACAAAGTTTCTTTTCACTTTTCATTACTTGAAAATATGCTATTTTTGTTTTTGTCTTGAGGGTAAATGCTGCCAAATGCTTTTCTGGTATATTTTTCTTCTGCTAAACAATGGTTATTGTACCCTCATCTTAAATTACTGTGAAAGTGTTTAAAGGCCCTCGAGCAGTGCACTTGACCCTGCTGCTGTGCTGTTTTGCAGGGCTATGAGCACACAGCGGAGGACCCGTCTCTGTTGTACAGAGTGGAAAGTATGCCTGGCCTTGGCTGGGTGCTTAAAAAAAGCCTTTACAAAGATGAACTGGAGCCCAAATGGCCAACTCCTGAGAAGGTGATGCAGCTAATGCCTCCATTTAGCCGAGAATTTGTCTTAATAGGAGAAGTTTATGTATTTACAGTTTACATGCGATACCTCTCAAAAGCTGTGTCTTAATTTGGCACAATTTTCCGCTCAATTTGCTTGCACGAAAGCTTCTTAAAGTGATTAATTCTCCTCTCACCATTGGGAAGTGCTGTTCTCACTATGGATTTTAGTATTTTGTTCTCTCATTTGAATAATATATCTAACCTTCGAAGAGTCAGTTTGTTGAATTTCAAGAGTGTTTGTAGTGTATATAGTAAGTATCAGAAATTATATTTAAATAAGTGCATATAATGCCTTAGTTTTGAAACTTGGAGATTAAAAAATAAAGTTGAATGAAATAGTAAAAATAGTCAAATAAAAAGAAAGTAATATTATGAAATAATATTAATAATATTAACTATTCTAATATATTTTAAAATGTAATTAATTCCTTTGGTGAAAACTTAATTATCACATGATCTTTCAGAAATCATTCTGATGTTGAAAACAGTTTTACTGGGGAATCTATACTTTTTGTTCCAAAAAAAAAAAAAAAAATTTGAAATGAAAATCTGTTTTAACATTTATCATTTTAGTTCAGTTAAATGCTTCCAAACAAACCTTACTGACCCCAAATGTTTGAATGGTAGTGTATCAGTAACCTATATTGAACCTATCTCCACTCTTTCATCCATTGTACTGTTGCTATCCCTTAGCTATGGGATTGGGACATGTGGATGCGAATGCCGGAACAGAGGAAGGGGAGAGAGTGTGTCATTCCTGATGTCTCCCGCTCTTATCACTTTGGCATCGTTGGGTTAAACATGAATGGATACTTCCATGTAAGTGAGACAGTTATATTTGTCTAATTACATCTATATTTACATTGTTAATGTCAGAGGTTTATCTGTATTCTAATATGGTCTTATTATAATTTTTTAAGTGTATTTTTCAATGGCAAACTGAATCTGGGATGCTATGAATTCAGTGAAGTGGAATGTATATTTTATGCCAAATTTTGTGCATGTTTCTCTATAGGAAGTTTACTTTAAAAAGCACAAGTTCAACACTATTCCGAATGTTCAGATGAAAAATGTAGATAGGTATGTATAGTTCCATAATAGCTTTTATATTAGCTTAATTTGTATCATTTTTTAGACATTCAGATCTTTGTTATTTTCCTCTATGTTGCCAGCTTGAAGAAAGATGCATATGAGATTGAAATCCAAAACCTACTACGGTAATTGTATCTGAAGATCATACTCCTCTGTTGCATAGTTAATGTAACACCTTAAAATAATTTAATTATCATTACAACAGCTGCAGTAATCATTTGTGTGTCCGCAGTGAGGCTGAGGTTCTGGACCACAGTAAAAACCCATGTGAAGACTCCTTTATCCCAGACACTGAGGGAAAGACCTTTGTAATGTTCATTAAAATGGAGCAAGATACAGATACAAACACCTGGACAGAACTGGCAAAGGTATAGTGTATTTTTAAAGATCCGCAGTTTGAATCTATATGAGAGTTCAATTGGGTATCTCACATAAATGGCTGCATTTCACAGCAGGTTAGCCAGTAGTTACCCTCCATGTTTTGTTACAATGGGTTGCAATGAATCTTAGCAAAGTGGTGAGTTTTATCGCCTGTTTTTATGTGAACTAAAAGTGCAAATGTCTGGCTGTTGTTTGAAGAGCCTGCAAGGGTAGATAACTGGCTTATAAACACTGAGAGAGGAAATATATAGAAAGAAAGAAATCCAATCTGAGGTGAGGATATTAAAACTGTAGTATTGGGTTATTGCCTTATCTTGTTTACTGCTCTCAGTGCCTGCACGTATGGGACCTGGATGTACGAGGTTATCATAAAGGACTCTGGAGGCTCTTCAGAAAGAAGAACCATGTACTAGTAGTGGCTGTTCCAATCTCACCATACTCGTGAGTATATATTATGTGGCTCAGGTTAGTCAGATTACAGTTGTATGCCCCAAACATAATCACAGATTCTCAGCTGGATTTAGTTTGGGGCCTGCTATATGACTTCTTGTTTTTGAGCTTATCTGTTGTTTTTAAGGTGTTATTTTTTTGTCTTTTAATCGCATATATACATTTTATTCCATTTAATTTTTTATTATTATTATTTTTTGTGTGTGTGTGACATTTTGTCCATGACCTTCACTGTATCTTTTTTTCCCTCCAGTGTTAAGAAGCCCAATAACGTCAGTCCCATTCACTTGGAGCCAGCACCTAAAGAGGAGGGACCTCCTGTGGAACAGATTTAGAACAGTTGTAATCCCACCCAAAGGCCCTTTCCTAACCACTAACAGACAAGGCCTATGTCAGGCTGATAATGGGCCTTGTGTTACTCTTCAGGCCGTTGCAAGACAAAGGGGATGATCCTGACTAAACCGTCCTGTGCCGGTAGCCTCTAGGAACTGCAGGATTTTTTAAAAACTAGAACAATATGAGTGTGGATTTCGAAAAAGGGTGTGACGTTCACGTTTTGTTGGTATGTATTTTACAGTTTGAGCTTTTCCTGAGGTCATGAAACTTCATATGTGTTTATGCTGGAAGGTCTGACTTTAGAAAAGAACTGATAGATGTTTTAAAGTATTATTGGTACTGTAATAAACGCCAGTGCTGGTTTGAGTTACTGAATTGTGACAGCAGATAACATCAAACCAGGACACTGCAAAAAAGGGATAAAGAGAATATGGCAGACATAAGAGACTTTTTTTAACACTACTGAGTGCTTTGGGCCGTCCTGCACATGCGTTTTAACTTATGTCTATTTATTTTGTCAATATTAAAATAACTAGGTTTATTTTTACTTCATGGATTGACTTTTACACAAGAAAAAATGCATTAAGAAACAAAAGGCTTAAATTTGTTTACAAATTAAACTATACAGACGTATATATTTTTAGAATGAAATATTATCATATTTTTTAGTATTTTTATTGGTTCTTTAGTGGCACAGGCAGGATACCGTAACTACATGTATTGGACTGCACAGGCAAAAAATTAGTTTTAAACATGACGTGATTTTTTTTTTTTTTTATTTTTATTTTATTTTTATGTTGTGCTTTGATGGCCCTCCAGCAACAGCTTTAAGAATCTTCTTTCCCAGAGAACGACAGGTGATGCTGCTTAGGTGAGATCTATGTGTTCACACAGCCACTAAAGAGCCTTATAAGAGTAGAATGGAGGATTAACGCTGGAAATCAATGCCGTCTCAGCTGAATCGTGGATCTGCCTTGTGTTAACGTGAGTTACTGTGTGTGAAGATACTGGTGAAAAATTGATTTCTCACGCAATAATGGCCAAATCATTTCATGGAGGAGATTTCAGAGTCGATTGTTGTGGGTTCCAGGGTTTCACTGATCAGTACTGATATTGCTAGACATTTGATTTGTGCTGCCACTAAACATTTTCATAGTATCTGGAACATGTGCAATACCATAAAAGAAATGTTTCTCAACTCAACATATTATTTTGTACTCAAGTTTGCAGAGATTGTGTCTGATATGTTAACCAGATTCTTCAGAAGTTTTGTATATCTAAGTAGTAGTTAAAAATAATTTGTTTTCTTATATAAAATAAAACCGTTTTCTTACTTTGTTTTCCCTCTGTCCTTTTTGTTTTTGTTTCCATGGTTGTTGTTTTTTAAATATGTATTTGCAATCAGACAGTTATGTTTTCAGTATGCTGCACAGTAGGCTACACTCTTTTATATATATATATATATATATATATATATATATATATATATATATATATATATATATATATATATATATATATATATATATATATATATATATATATTTATTTATTTATCTAGAAATCTATTGGAAAGGATATTTAATAATTGTATGTTTAATTGTAATGTTGCCTTAAAATGGCTTTAAAGCAATGGTTCAACTTTTAAGGCCCCATATAAGCTTAAGTTTTTACAATTAATTTCTAAAAATGAAAGCAATATATATAGTGTACACTTTTTAAAAGTTGAATTTTACTTCGAATTCTATTTGTGCATTTTTGGAGATTATATATTTTTCATTAGAATATGAAATCTTTTTTATTATTATTGCTATTATTTCCTATTCGATAAGCAGACAGCACAGCAGGCAAATTATGTGGAAAATTGAAGCAGCCACAAAGGAAATGGTGGGACTATTGAAATCAATGCAAATTTAGTGTGGCTGATCCCTTGCGTCAATGATTCTCCTGTGTGTGTCGATGTTGTAGGGGTAATTGCATCATCATGCAGACCGTTTTTGTAGAATGGGATGTAGTGTCTGAATCTTCGAGTGAAAGTCAAAAACTCTATTCTGATTTCTGTGTAATAGTCTATACATCTATAATCATTATTATTCATTATGAACTGTACTACTGTCAGTGGGGTAGAAGGTCATACTTTGCCTCTTATGATTACAAAGGATTTTTAGAGGAACTGGTCTGACTCATGATTTCATGTTACTTTTTATTTAGTATCAACTGTACCAACAGAACAAATGATCATCCTCAGTCAGTCTTCTACTCAGATATATTTTCAGTGGGTAAGAGATAGTTGCAAATGCATAATTTATAACACATTCTACACAAACACTTTCCTATCTCTGCCTAAACGAATTTTTCATGTAGAAGAACAGCTTGTGTGACATGAAGCGTTTCAGTGCAAAACAATTATTGCTTCTCTATGCAAATTAACTTGATCTCTGGTTATAAAATTACTTTCTCATGTAGAAGGGGATACAGAAACATTTTATTTCATGAATTGCATTACATTACAACCGCAGAAGAAAATGATTATGTTTATGTAACTTCCAATTTCAAAATCAAATAACCAACTATTTAATCATCCACTTCACCTTGTTAACGTGATACAACTGTAATCCTACAATAAATAGCATCTATAGTATTATGAACAGTTAAAATAACTAATCCTGTAACATAAAGAAAAGATGCATATACATAATAATAAACTAAGATTAGACTTTCAGGTGGCTTTTTTGTCCAGGTAGCAATAGAGGTACATAGACACCCCCATCGCTGCCACCTAGGAAACAAAACACATTGTCATTTAAAAGTGGTGGCAAATAATTTGTCTGTGTCATATGATTGAAATAACTTATAGGCATAAGTGCATATAAATGCATTTGGAAGCAATGAAGATAATGACAACCATTGCTAAACCTTGTGCTGGACATGCAAAGTGCTAAATTGTTCTATATACCAAACTAGCCTTAACACATCATGATAAAAGGCTACAGTCAAATCCTGAGAGTTGCTCAACTGTCTGCATGAACCCAGTACACTTCTTCCAAGACATTTGTTATTGGAGCAGCATGATGGATGGGTTGTGTTTACCTCAATGGCAGTGACTCCAGCAGCTATTCCTCCCACAATGTTGACGTTCCTCTGGATGATCTTAACAATTTGTTTATAACAGCCCTGGGAAGAGAAACCAATATCAGACAAAAGGGCCCAAATTATATAACCACATCTCTGTAATACACAAGGGTGTAGGAGTGATCTGAAAAGTGGTGGGGGGTCATATTTATATCTTATCAGCATGGCTCATAAATATTAATTAGGTGACGTATCATTCACCTAGTAAGGCTGAAAAAAAATGGTAAGTGGATAATAATCGTATTTGGTTGTGTTGCCTACAGTCAGTCAGAGCTGTCAAGACATAATTTTCATGTTTTGGTCTAATTAGGACCTCATACTAGCAGACTAATCTTACTATATCTACCATATATTTTACCATAACAGTACTGGAAAGAGTAGTAATTTAGTACATGTTTCCATATTCAGCACTTATGTGCCCCTAAAGTGGTGTCTGAAATATTGTAATTGTATTGTAAATTGTGAATTTAGTCACATATACGAGCAAGAAACAAGAATTCTAGCTAGTTTGAAACAATGTACAAAGACCAAACTGACAATTTCATGAGAATATTTTTTTTATGAATTTGTATAATGTGAAAAAGTAAGCATGAAGGTCCACCCCTAACCCCACCCCTAAAAAGAAATGTAAATGTCATAACCAAGTTTGCCAATATTGCAAAATTCTTCATTTTAAATTTAATTTACATGTAACATATTTCAGTCCTTTTCATCATTTCAAATTTTTCATCATTTTTACTTCTGTTTTATTTCTCTGTTTTAGGGTTAGGGTTAGGGTTATGACTGGAATGCAAGACGTGGAGGCATGATGTTCCCCGGTGCATTTGGATGCAGCATTAGTCATATGCCATTTATGACTCATGTGATTGCCTCCAAAATAATTGTGCCCAGAGGTTGTGCTACTATCAGAATTATCATAAATATTCATACTGGAGTTCATATTGGAAACCAGAGATCATTTTGATCCCAAGAGATGGGAAGACCCATAACCATTCAGTAGTATTGTAGGAAATTATTAATTTACTTTAAACTTTAAAGATATCAAAACTTTTGCTAGCTATTGCAGTGGAATTATTTGATAGAAAGGTGAATCTTCTGTATGTTTCTCACCTCCACATTACTGAAACCTGCATTGTCGTCGTCACAGGGGAAGAGCTCAAGACCTGCGCAACAGGTAGGGGGGTAAAGGGCCCCATTCTGCTTATAGTAGTAGGATTCAGAGAAGTCTGTGTAGTTACTGAAGCCACAGCACTGCAGCTATCACCCAATGAAAAGCAAGAACAGTCAGTTGCATATAGTATTTTAACAAATATTGCTTTTTGTAGAGCTAACATATCTACATATTTTCCCATGATATGAGTATTGATCTGTAGAGCTCTTGAAGGGTTTTCATTAGCCTGTCAAACTCTTGGCAGTCTGTTTAGTAAGTTAATTTACTGTTAACCGCCCTATACTGGTTTTAAAGGCACATTTGGCCAGGAAATTTGGCATGATGGATTAATTTAGTTTGACCTGTACTGAAAAGCCTGAAGCACAGATCAATACTCATGTATGCATGTATTCAGTTGGCCGTGGCTTACTGTTGTCATGGTTGAGTTCCACAAGTCTGTGACGATTTTATCTTTCCCAAACTTCTCCTTCAGTCCAGGTGTGGCCCACGCTCTTAGAATGATCTCAGTCTTTCAAAATCACAGAGAAAGATAAACAAGGACACATGAATTTCAAAAGGGAATGGATTTCAGCAGATAAAAATCTTCCAAAAACATACTCCTTTTAAAGCAAACTGCTTTCACCATTGTGTCTCCACAAGGCCGCTAGCAATGACATTTATCATGGCTATATGAAACAAAGGCTAAGCAATAAAGTCATTTCTTTGCAATTCAGTTCTTACTAGTCATGATCATAAGGTTATTTCCTCATTTATTGATACAAATTATCAAATGTTTTAATTAATTTGTCATTTAATTTGAAAAATATATTCTAAGTGTATTAATATTATGGCTATCAAAGCTGCTTTTACATTATTATATTTTATTTTTTGTTAACACTTTACACTAAGGTTCTATTTGTTAGCACAACTGAATTAGTTAATTTATTCACCTTTGTTGATGTACTAATGCATCATTAAAATCAAAAGTTGTATGTAATTATAATTTAATAGACTTAACCTAGCATGTACTAACAATGTTGTATTTTTATAAACTACATGAACAATGATTAATAAATACTGTATAAATATATTGCTCAATGTCATTTAATGTATGTTAAAGCATTATGCACTTGTTAACTAATGGGACCGAATTTTAAAGTGTTACCATTTTTTTAATTAATTAATTCATTCATTTTATATTACACCATTCCCGTTAGATAAATCAGTAAACTATGAAGAAGGCTGCCATTTTTATCAGTGATATATTTGGGAATCTAACTCAAATCATTTTTTATGTCTTTGTATTTTGAAACTGAATGATTATCGAAGCTCAAAAAATGAAATATCATGGATACATAGTCCACTAATTACCCATACAGTATGCCTTTTATTTAGTGCATTTAGAACTAATTGCATAACATATGGAAAAATAGTTTATTTGAACACACTATGTCTGCATATGCTTTGTAAATTAAAATCTCCTTTGTGTTGCATGCTTGCATTTTTCATATCTTTCTCTCTCTTTTCTTACTTTCTTCCTTATTATTTGAAATTTGATTAATAAACCCAGATGAGTTTTAGACACACAAGGACTTTTTCTAAGTGTCACATGTGTGTGTGTGTGTGTTTGCTGGGAAAGGTGGGGTCAGCAAGAGTGGTCTTCAGCACAGCATGCCTGTGGGGATGTGCAGACAAAACACAATTAAAAGTGCTCCCCCTCCCACCTATGAAGCAGTGGAAGCTACACAGATCAGTAGAGTTATTACACGCAAGCTAATCCATCAATGTCTGGAGGAATTCCCTCACAATCTAGACAGGACAAAGCACTGTAAGGCAAGGGAGCGATTGCTAATTGCTGATCTGAGACCAGTGTGTACGACATAGAAAGCCCTTTACAAACATCAGCTGAATGTAATACAACACAAGAATGTAAATTCTATGTGCTTTTACTTATCATAATAACTATCTTTAATTTAAAGAGTGAAAACGTTATTGCCAAACGACACTCCATCAACACAATGGAATCGAAATGTTCTTGAAATGGGAGCGATTACATTTTGGATCACACTGTAAACAGCTGTGACCAATTGAACATTAAAAACACAATCTCCAGAACGATTTGGCTTATTCTGTAACAATTTTACATATTAATCTAAACATGTAATGCTATTCAAATTCATGATTGTTATGACTTTGTGAAGCCTATTTCTTATCAAAACTACAACAGGGCAGCTGCTCATAGACTTGCACATGAATTATTAAAAACACCAATTTCTTCTTTCAGGATAATAAATAAATGAATGGATAAAAGTGTGATGGTGACAAACAGCACATTAAATGGGTATTTGCATGCTTAATGTTCCTCTGAACAATTTAGTCTATCTATAATTCACAGGAATGTCCTGCACTTTTCCTTTCTGGTGACTCCTTGGTAGCATTAACCGCTCTGGCTTGTTGATGAAGTACTGCGTTTCATCCAGATAGCTTTATAAATTATGCTTCATGAACAAACTGATTCTACGCTTGCATAAATACCTACACGAACATTTTAATTCTCAATGGAGTAGAACCACAATTACCAAACACCACAAATAGACAGCAGTGTGGATCAAAAGAATAAGCTTCTATTTCCGCTTTATACTTTTTTCGTTGCACATGATAGCATAACAATGAGTGAAACAGAACTACACTTATCATTTCTCAGTATTTTGCATGGTATAGTTAATTGTGTAAAACCTGATAATCATGTTATCCAGCAAAATGTTCTAAAGAGCTTCTTGTGATACAGTGGAATCAAGAATATCTGACCTTGAACTGACATGGTTAATGTCAGTTTACTTAACTATTTAGGGATATTAAACATTAAGAAATTAAAAATATATTGTTAAAATAAGAAATTATTATTTTTATTTAATATTACTTAATTTTTTTACCTATGAAATTATATATATATATATAGATATAATTTTTTATATTAATTTACAACTTGACTATTTTCCCGATATTTTAGTTCCTACTTGTTTATGGTATTGTGTGTGTGTGTGTGTGTGTGTATATATATATATATATATATATATATATATATATATATATATATATATATATATATATATATATATATATTCTTACTTTTCTAACGTAGGATTATTCATTCATATGCATTAAATTAGATTGCTGTCTGTTAAATGGAATTACATTTTTTAATTTGCCCTAAAAGGCCTTTGTGTTTTTAATTAAATGGCATTATTCTCTTAACATACCCTCCATAACTCATTGAAAGTTGTTGTAATTATTATACATTTCACTAAATGGGTGAAGCTCTGTATGTAAATCGCCTGTTTTGCATATAAAATGCCTAAACGTCAATATTGTAGTGCGATAAATTGCTCAAAGTGAAAGTGCTGGCATAGCGCCTGAGGCAATCTGGGAGTTATTAAGAGGCTGAATGTGCTGGAGCCATTTCAAACCCCCCTAATTTAATGATGGCCAGAGTATGATGGGAATTTACATGCAGCTAAAATGAAAAGAGAGACAAAGAGTGTGTGTGGGGGGATGGGGAGGACTGGCAGAGAGGTCAGTGGTTTAGAGCGAGACTCACGTATGAGGAATAGACCAGGGCTACTATTGCGGCTGCTGTCTCGGCAATGCAAATGAGCAGGATGATGGAGAAGAACTGATAGCATAGAGAAAGACAAAGAGAGTGAACATATTAACAGAATTTTAGCGTACATACATTATTATTCATATTTGACTTGCTATTTGGTATTAGATGAATGAGATTTACCATTATAAGAAGGCATTTACTCTCTTTCTGAGCTCCACAGCACCCCAGCAGTCCAAGCAGAGTCATAACTGCTCCAATAGTGATGCAGAAGACTCCTACATTCACATGACTCTCGAAATCATCAGTAAAGGGTGGCAAAACTTTCATAAAGGAATTCCCGTCCACTGTCACCCATATCCCTGCAGCCGCCAAACACATGCCCGCCAGCTGTCAAAAACATTTTTCACTTTTTACTTTCACAAATACACCATTGTATTTTAACGGTGATATGCTAATGCCTAGATACAAATAGGAAATATATACAGTCACCCTGTCATCAGAGCTGTAACCAGAGAGCAATGAGGTGAGTAAGTCCTCCTCCCCAATAATCAGACATGGCAAATATCCCCCCAAATAATTGATTTTCTTGTTTCTTCTCTGCTGCAGTCCATTACACAACTCTCTATGTTGTAACATGACAAAAAGGTATCTGCCTCAATGGAATAACTGCACAAAATAAAGCAGCAAGCCCCAAAAAGCCATGATTTACAGTAACTGAACAAGCCTTTTTTTTTTTTTTTTTTTTGTCATAGTAGCCATATGGTTAAGAATAACTGTGTGCAGAAAATATAATATAATATAATATAATATAATATAATATAATATAATATAATATAATATAATATAATATAATATATGTTTTATAATAGTATTTTTACTATATGTTACTTCTACTATTTTTCTTTCTTTTCCTTTTTCCTTTTTTTTAAGTGCAGTGTAATGAAAATGACTTTGCTCCAAATATTTGACAAACAATGGTGACTACATTGTGATTACGTGACTACAGTGATGTGACGGCGTCCGATGTGTTTGAATAGAACTGATTCTTGAGAAGTGGGACAAAACAGGGTGCAAAATTGAAAAAAATTAAACCTTGTACTCACATTTTTTTTTTTTTTTATCTTATATATATATACTAAGCTACTAAGCTATGCTTTGATACAACCTCTCAACCTTTTCAGTTTTATCTTTAACAGAATTTAAGAGGTTTTTAACATTTCAAAACACCTTCTCATGTTAGCAGACAGATTACACTTTCACATGTGACCAACAATTCCACAACAAATATAAAATATCATAATGAAATATAAAAATATTCAGCTGACAGAGATGACAGAACTGACGGAGTTGACACATCTGATGGTTAGGACGAAAACCTGATTTTGTAGTCATTTTAACTATCAAATTCATTGAATTAATCAATAACTCTATTAAAACAAACACAACAGAAAATGTTTATAAAGCTTTATTCAAGAGTCACAGTTAAGTATTCTGATATATTGTTGAAACACAAAACCTTATGGTGGTGACATCTGACCGTGTTGACTAATTTGGCATTTCTTTCACAAAACAATTGGAGTTCATGTAGTAACAATTCTTTTTCTGTTGATGCTAGATGCTAATGGAACCTGCTTCAGGAGAATAAAATGATCTAAATATTTCAAATAATTTGATGGTGTTGACATATCATGTTTGCGACACAGGAAATGACACAGGAAATGATTTTATCAATTTTACAGCATATGAATGACTGAACCCTTGTCTGTGGACACACTGTTTTAGATGAAGTGAGAAGACAATAAGTGTCATAGATTTCCCATAATAATGATCAAATTAAATTGTAGGGGATAATTGTGTTAAATACATTCTATTATTAATCCCCATAACATTTACAATTAAAAATATATATTGTATTTTTAAAACTAATAGGAGTTACAATAGCTGGACATGTTTGTCCATTGTCTCAAGAATAACTCAACAGCCAGAGAATCTGCAAAAGGACACTTAGTAAATGTTCTGGGTAAGTGAATTATTGCTGTTCTCAATCACAGTATTCCGGTAGTCTTCAAAATTCTCTTAGTAAATGAATTTAGAACATGTATTAGGAGAAATGTTTGCATATCAACTGTATCAAGGTCAGTAATGTGACCAGCTACTGTAAGTTATCCGTAGTCTTTTGTACTTCCCAAAACAAACTGTAGTCTGATACTGTGTGACATAGTTCTAAACACAGTTAGCACTCATATTTTAGTTCAAGAAACATCATCATGTCTCATGCTCAAGTTCCTTTGCTATAAAAGCATTATGACCACAGGCGTGTATCAGTTGTAGTCGTGTGTATTTGGCTCCATTATCTTAGGCATTTTCCCATGACCTTTTATTCTCACCATTACGCTGTACGATAAGAGGCCCTGCATGGATTTCCCATTATTGCCAGAGTGTACCTGAGTTATGTGTGTTCTTCCATAGAGGTAGGTCATTCAACAATGGCAATGACTCAATAGAAAACTAAAGGGTGCCCTTAATGGCCACAAGCCTGCAGGATTAGGTGCTCGGCGGCTCATTTATGTCACTTTCAGGACACTTCGCTGACAATAGGTCTGACACATAACCATGGCATGGGTTTCCTGGGGTTATGACGGACACACAATGTTGTAGTCATTATGGTTTCTTCTGATGTATCAAGATCCAAGAGCAACACCATGGTTGGCTTATTTAACTGTGAGCTGTAGAAGAGGTTTATTCAAAGGGTCTGCCTATTTCATATGATGTCTCCAAGCAGAATGAGGTGCATCCAGTCAGATATCAAAAGGTTTAAGCCACAGAACACATTTGGTGGTGGTTTGGGTTAATGAATGGGTTGGTGTCTGCATGTTAATTCACAGTTGGTGCCATAACCATCTCTGAAACCTGATATGTTCTGTCAGACACAATCATGCCTGTCAGGACGACTCACATCCAGCTCAGCTGGCTGACAGCTGAACACGAAACGCTCAATACCCCTTCCCATCAACATTAATTTTTTCCACGTGAGAATAATTTTAATTTGATAATTTCCCGCTTGCGCTCTTGGAGCTTCGGGAATTGTCCGAATGTTTTAGTTGTTTAAACCGACAGCTTTTCATCATGGACACGTCTCTAAGCAAATAGAATTTGACGGGCATATTACCTTCAGCTTCTTTTCTTCAAAAGTTCTTCCCTTCCTGTCATAATTATTACAGATTTTTTTTTTTTTTAAACAAATAATGCTTTGATGAAATGCCACCATGAATGGCATAACGTTGGAAATGGCGTGCCAAAGAAAGATGCTTCTAGAGAGATTACATGGAAATCAGATTTTGTGTAAGGGTAAACTAAGGAACACTGTATGGAAGTGGAATGAAACCGATTAGACATGGAGAGGGGAGGAAAATAATTTGGATTTCCATGGTATTACACAGGGAATTATGGAGACTGCTGTGCAGGGGGGGGGGGGGGGTCTAAATAGAAAAGGGAAAAAAAGCATGTAGATGCGCTGTCTTACTAAATGTAAGCAGAGATGTGTTAAATATAATGAACACATAAATGTGCAGTCTTAATTTACTATTCAGAAAGATGGGAGCTTTCAACTCAGTGTGATCTGTTGCTTTGTTGGAGCTTCTTGGCTCACAGTCTTGGCTGACACCCAAATATTTAACCAATCCAGTTACATTGAAAACTATTTGTGTAATATTTAGGGAGGTATTTGCACTTGGTTCGTTTATGCGTTATAGTTGATATCATAGGCAAATATAAATATATTTACCAAAAAAAACAAACAAACAGACATATACTGTTGCTGACATTCACCATTAATACTAGAGCACCTGCATTTGGCACTTTTTGACAATAAAGGCCCATTCACACCAAGAACTATAACTATAAAGATAACTATGATTTGAACTATGAACTGATTTTATATTAAGACTGGAATACACTGCATGACTTTTAAAATCTGAACACTAGGCATCATACTCTTGCTAACTTTGTAAATTATTACAGAGAAAAAAACTAGGGATCATACACTAAATAATTGAGGATCACACACTACTAGACTTTCAGGTCGTTCTGAACCCAAGAAAGGAGTAGAAGCATGAAAAATGAAGTCAAAATGTGTTCTAAAATAGGCTCAAAATATTAAACATGTTTGATATCCTCAGCAATGATGGAGTCATAGCCAGAAGCTAAAAAATTGAAGCCTGTGCCCATCACACAGTACCTGATATTCAGCGAAATTCTGTCAGCTCAAATCTCTAGACTGGCTCTGATTTTCAATAGCCAGTGTTGACTTGAAAGACTGTAAATCAGTGCAAAATCTGGTTAAGTGTTTTGCAGTGCATTACGACCTTTAGTCTATTAACATTATAGTTATTGTCCTTAGTTTAAATATGTTCCATAATCAGACATATATGGTAGTTAAACAAAGCAAGTTTCTAATACTTGAAGACGTGAACGTAAAAAATCAAATTAGCTTATCTTTTGTTGACCAACCATTGCTCTCGAATCATTATGTCAGATTTAAGACTGAATGACAAGACTGATTGGTTTATGTTGAGATTTTGACAATACGCACAAAAAGCACTTGGTTATAAATTTCTCATTTTTTTATTTTAATGAAATCTCCACAGAAAACCTTGACCTTGTATTCGGTATAACCTGTGTAGTGCCAGTCTTGTCCTCTACCGACCTTGACAAGTATTGAGACTGATAAGTCAGTTGTAGATCTGATAAATAGAAACCGTTCACCAAATAGAAATTAATAGTGTACTGCTCTAGCAATGCTTTGAATGAAATATTGTCCACTTTTATATACGCGCTCCTTTGTTCCTGTGTCTAGAGCCTTAAAAATCTCCTGTCCCACAATGCAACCCAGCTTACCCATCATTTCAGGCAATTGCAGGCTTTAGCAAACAAACAAAGTGGCTGTGAACAATAATGAGATGAAAATTATTGCATGTGAGCAAGTGCGACCGACTTACTCACATTCACACTTTGACTGTGATTATCAAAACTTCACCGTGAAGCAATGAAGCATTTTCTAATGGTTTCATGTTATCGGTTCGCATTAGTTCAATTTATGTGTGTACCATGTGCGTTCGTTGTAAAGAGGAGAGGATAAATTATTTGTCCCTCATTCAGATGCAGGCTGAATCTATTACATTCTTGACACCCCACATAAAAGTCTGAGTCAATAAATAAAGAAATGCAATTATTCTTCTAAACACCCCTCTCCCTGCACTCAAATGAACACATTTAATGAGGAAAAAAGCTTACTTACGCAGATAAGCAAGTTGAACACAACCATCACAACTTTGACGAATGTGAAGCAGCCCATTTTTAATCTGTAATGAAGCAATAAACATAAATCAGAGCTGCGTTTGATATTTTAATTAGCATTGCATACACAGTACACACAGTGCATGCTGACTCCTTTCCACTTAAATCCGTTTTAATCTAATTTAGTTCTTGCTTCTGTAAAAGCAACTCACCTGGTTTGATCTAAAGTGTAGTGATAGATGAAAAAACACAGTTGAGTGAGGAATAGACAGAGAGGGAAAAGAGAGAGAATGAGATGGAAAGAAAGTGGGAAGAGGTGTGCACAGGTGAGATGGGTGTGGTTTGGATATAAAATAGCTGGTTAGAGTGGCTTTAATGTGGTTTGTCTGTGTGTCACATGACTAGTGGTTTTAGCTGTGGTTTTCATACTAATTGCATATGGTACAAAATCTTCCTCACACATACCATTTACTTGCTTATGAACAGCAATGATTCAGAAATGTTCTTATGATACCAATTCAAAAATACAGTACATAGTTGAATCCATTTCCATTTTTTTAAAAGAGTATCCACAGTGAAGGTGAGTCAAGGAGAAAGGAGGACAGAAAATATGGACAACGCTGTCTTTAAGGATGACTTCACCTATCAGGTGTTGTACATGTTCCTTACTTTCCTTTGTGTCCTTTTCTGTGTGGTTTCCTTTGTTCTTTTGTCCTGAAGCTAATCTTCCTGGCAGTAGAGGGCAGTATTGCAGTACAAAGGCTCTCAGCTTTCATGGCTTCACTGGTTCACCACTGTGGTATCGTAGATACTTGGAGATGATTGATGGTCCCTTAGTGGAAGGAAATGTCTTTCTTTGTCCAGTTTTCCGTAGAAAAACAAAACAGAGATAGGTGTTTGAAGATCATTTTTAGCTTTAGTAAACCAGAGTGCTGGAACAATCTTTTATTTTTGATAAAGTAAAATAATAATAATAAATCATATATTACAACAATTATGCCTATTATTGGTATTATCCTATCAAATGATTATTCACACATTTGCCATGCACACTCTCTCTACCTCTGTCCTTCTTTCCCGTACCTTCTCTCATTCACATTTCTACCAATTCACCTACCGTTCTTCATGGCCAGGATTATTTGACATTCCCCACACACCTAAAACATGGCCTTGCAGGCAAGAAAATCACATAAAGAAAAGAAAAAATGACAGATCGCCTGGTGCCACCTTGCCGGAGTTAAACACATATCAGCAGCAGTCCTTTCCGTAATATCACTTTAATGGTCCTATTGTGAGTTATGACAATCTTGCCAATCCCATCATTAACCCGTCCAGTCCTTAATCTCACCAAGAAGAGCACCTGTCAGGCATCATTAGGAATTAAAGCAGTTAATAACCTCCACACATACTCCTGTGTTTGGGGAGAGGGGAGAAAAAAATATTAGGTGGACACTTTCTCATCATAAGTAAGGCAAGCGATAGAAAATTTAGCTGTATCCGTGGAGCAAGTAAAACATGGACAGCTGTAATGAGGTTGGCTAGATTAAGTATTATCTGTTTCCTCCAGGGCAGGAACTCAGGTGATGCATGGTTGGTTTCTCGCAGTTGCTTCCGATGATCCAAAGGGGCATTCCGTCATTAAGAATCTCCTCCCAGGACAGGACCCTCGTCATAGGCCGGCCAATGATACGACCTGCGAACCTGCAAAACAAGCAGCTCTGCTCTAATGAGGAAGTATGCGACCACGACAAAAGAGCTGCGCCGTAATGGCTCGCTAAGAGAATCTCAGGGCCATTTTATTTGATTAGACAAAGCTAAGATAAGGCGAGTGAAAACTCTGATTTATTATATCATTAACAATGAAAACACCGCAGTTCCAGTCTTCCAAAACAAATCCTTTGTCAAGTTCACCATCTGGAGAAAACAAATACCCTTAAAGCCGTATGCGAATAGTCATAGGGGAAAAAACACATCAGGCATTCCTATTACTTTATTAAGACCACAAGAGAACCCACCCTGACAGCAGTCAGTATAATCACATTGTAAACACAGCCTGTAAATCCCTGCGTGAGACTTTCCTTTTCATCATAGTGAGGGATTACGAAATGCACAGAGCCGCGAACAGAGGCAGTAGTGACTGTGCCTAAACTAAGAGACTCCCCTGTGACCTCTATTGTCTCCCCTAGTATTAATTTATCACAGGAAGCCATAAGCAAATGCATATTAATTCAAGTTGGTCCATCATGCCATAGGCAACTAGCCTATAAATCAGATCTATGAAGAGAGCACAGTTTATGGGAAGGGAGAGAGAGAGACGCATTGCTGTGCATCACAGTTTTTTTTCCTTTGTTCTATACATTGTTCATGAGACGGTGTGGATAATGTGTCAAATTATTTTGTATTATATAATAAATTGATGAATTTGTTTCTTAAATAATTATTGGAGATTATCAGTGAATAACATCTTAAATAAGTTATAATAATAATAAAAAAGCATAAATGTCTCAGTATTTATTTATGTATGTATTTGTTTGTGATTGTTTATTTTCAAACAGTGGATGTCAATGGTAACATTCTTCAAAATATTTTCTATGTTACACAAAAGGAAGAAATTCATACAGGTTTGAAACAACATGAGTGAGAGTTTTTTTTTGTTTTTTGGTTGAATTATCCCTTTGATGGTTTTTATTTATTTATTATTAATATATAAGTAATTATTTTTCTAATGAAATTCTACTCTAAATAAGAAACTAAAAGTAGCAGTGGGTGGCAGTAAATGTCTTGAGTTATTGAGCTACTTATTTATTCTTTTTTTTTTTTTTTGGCTCTCTTTATGAAAGGGTCATTGAATCATTGACACAACACTGTTCTGCTCTGGCTTAAATATTTCTCATGCCAAAACTAAACAAAAACAGACAATATTGTTTCTAAAATATAACACAATATTAAATTCCTATTTATTTAAATATATAATATCAATATCATGTTTGCAATCTTGCTGTTTGGGACAAAAACAACACTCAATTGATATTTAAATTTAAAATTATGCATTTAGCAGACGCTTTTATCCAAAGCGACTTACTAACAGTTTTTACCTAACATATGTTCCCTGGGAATCAAACCCACAATCTTGCGCTGCTAACACAATGCTCTACCACTTGAGCCACACTTGCCCTCCTTGCTTAACTATATCACATGATATAAATATCAAACGAAAACCTCATACAATTAAATATCTTGAATCAGGGGGGATATAACTGCATTATATAGGCTATATCATGCTGTGAGTTGTTGGCCTGTATCATGAAATATTTCAGACAAATATGAATAGTGATATTGAAAATGATATTTTCATGGTGTTTATGGTATGTTTTAATGTCCTTCTTGGAGCTTGATGTTGAGCTGTTTTATGACAAAAGCTATAGAAAAATTCTTAAACTCAGGAAAAGAGTTCCAGCTATTAGAGGCCTCTCCCTAAGAGATACTGTAAATGGACAAAACCAACTGCTAAAAGTCTCAAAATAGAGCTTGTTTTCAAGAGAATAGAGAATTATTTAGGGACATAAAAGGTCTAACTGCACGCCTCTGTGGTGGCATGGACCCTCTCGCTTCTTTCCAGGGGATTGATCATGATATGGAGGCTCTCATGCAATAAATGGCTTCAGGGAGAGCTGGAGATGAGCATCCCCGGAGTGTGGCTCCCCTTAACGACGCCTCCCCTTTCACCTACGGAAATGTTAAGTATGGGCTCGGGAGCACTGAAGCGGTGCGACATCCGCCTGGCCGTATTTCATGCAGATGGGCAGGTTAAATATGCCAGCCACACATCCGATGCTGGGCAATCTTTTTCTCTTCTACCTTAATCTCGCTCTTTTCAACCCATTCTCTTTCTCTCTTTGTGGTGTCACCGCTTCAAAGCAATTTCTCCTTTCTTAGCTTTATCAGCCATACATTAAAGGTGACTTCTTAAAGTATGAAGAATGATGGCTCACTGTTGCCTGCTAAAGGTTAATGCGTTGGATGACTGTAAACTGTTTGGCTATAGTTCAAAAGGAATAACGGAAAAAAGTGCTCAATCTTAAAATATGCTGAGCCAGTTCTCTCTCCATATGTTTTTATTTATTTATTTTTGAAAGTGAAATATAACATATAATAGATTTCAGCGGAAATACCTAGGAAGTTGGAAAAATACTGTATTGTTTGACTGGATGCTCATTCTGTCAAAAACAAAGGATATGGGAAACATTTCCTCTTCTCTTTTAAGCCTATTAATAATGTATATCATTTTGTTATACATTATTATATGGTGAGATAGATTTGTATTAATCTTATTTAGCATTGACTTTACAGCATTTTTGATCCCAACCCACTTGACTGAGGGAATAGCACATCATTCCACTCTTCAGGGGATTCGTTCAGCAGACCTGTAAAGCTGTGGTTACATAATTCAGCAGTTCAAACACACTCCTGTGGACTCATCTGGAAGCTGTTACACAGTACAAAGGAAGGAACGGGGTGTGACTGCTTCACTTTGCCTTTGATGTTAGTTTTGAAATGTTGAATGTTATTAGTTCATAACACAACACTGCTTCTTTTACTTTTCTCTGTGTAGAGAAAAATAGAGAATGTTGGTAAAATCATTAAAAAAATAATACATGGCCAAATGATTGCTTTTGAGTGCATTCCCCACTTTTACATTTACATTTAGTCATTTCGCAAATGATTTTATCAAAAGCGACTTACAAATGAGGACAATAGAAGCAATCAAAATCAAGAAAAGAGCAATGATATGCATGGGCTATTACAAGTCTCAGCCTAACGCAGTACTTGTAGCAGCATGTATTTTTTATATATATAATATATATATAATAAATAAAAAGAAAACCGGCAGAAGAGAAAAAGAATAGTGCAGGCTAGTGTTAGAGGCTTTTTTGTTAATTGTATAATAAATAAAAAGAGAACAAATAGATATAATACAAAAAAGAATAGAGAAGCTAGTGCTATTTATTATTATTTTATTTTAAGAATAGTATTCAAATAGAGAGTGCTAGAGTTAGAGGGTGAAATAAAGATGGAAGAGATGTGTTTTTAGTCAATTCTTGAAGATGGCTAAGGACTTAACTGCTCGGATTGAGTTGGGCAGGTCACTTCACCAGGACGGAACAGTTAATGAAAAAGTCAGTGAAAGTGATTTTGTGCCTATTTGAGATAGCACTATTATGCGCCGTTCACTTGCAGAATGCAAGCTTCTGGAGGAATGCAAGCACATAAGTCTGAAGTAATGAATGTAGGTAAATGGGTGCAGAGCCAGTGGTGCTTTTATAGGCAAACATTAATGCCTTGAATTTTATGAGAGCAGCTATTGGTAGCCAGTGCAAATTGTTAAACAGAGGTGTGACGTGCAATTTTGCTTCTGTGTTCTGGATTAATTGTAAAGGTTTGATAGAACTGGCTGGAAGACTTGTTAAGAGAGCATTGCAATAGATAAAGAGCTTGAACAAGGAGTTTGGAAGCCTGTTCCGAAAAAAAGGGCCCGATCTTCTTGATGTTAAATAAAGAAAATCTGCAGGACCGGACAGTTTTAGCAATGTGGTCTGGGAAAATTAGCTGATTATCAATCATAACTCCATGGTTTCTGGCTGTTTTTGAAGGAGTTATGGTTGATGTGCCTAACTGGATGGTGAAATTGTTATGAAACGATGGGTTTGCTGGAATCACAAGCAGTTCTGTCTTGGCAAAGCTGAGTTAAAGGTGATGGTCCATCATCCAGCAAGAAATGTCTGTTAGACAAGCTGAGATACGAGCAGCTATCGTCATATATACATACATCAGACAGTATTTATTTACACTGTAAAAATTATTTGAATTTTAACACTAAAAATGTATGGTAAAAACCTTTTCATTAGATGACAATAATTTACCTTACTCTATACAGTGAAAAATTTTAATATATGTAATAGGAAATTCCATATAATTTTTCAGTAAAATACTGTTAAATGCACAGTTTTCAAAAGTGAAAAACAATTATCTAATAATTTACAGTGAAAAACTTTATACTGACCTTCCCAGAATTCCCTGTGTGACAGAAATAATTGCTGAAATAACTTTTGTTTTCAGTTATGTGTATTAGGGCTTGATGGTGAATGTGTTTTGTATATGTGTGTATGACTTCATTGAAATTTCTGTGTATAAGTGTTTTTTTTATTTGAATATACAGCTTGTGTAAAGCTTTTTGTGATGAATATTGATTTATTTTGTGGCTTTCTCTTTTCCGCTTGTGTTGTAAGTTGTAAGGGTGGTTGTAAGTATATTATAAAGGTAAGTAATTTGATATCTCAACATTACATATTGAATTTAAGTTTTTTTTTTTTTTTTTTTTTTACTGTACATTTTGCTACAGTATTTTTTTAGTAATGTTCAGCCAACCACAGTTGCTTTTCTTTAATATATTTTTTAGTTTATTTTATTAATTAATTTTTTACATTGTGTGATCTGTACAAAGCGGCATGGCTCTTATTATTATTATAGGATATTATTAGTCTTAGTCACACAGTTGGTTAGGTAAAGATCCAAAGAACATATTTCCATCTTCCACCTTTAGCCTTTCTGCCTTACTTTTTTCTTGTTTCCTACTTTCTCTTTTCCATTAGAACACATTCATATGCTTGCAAGTACAGCCACACGTACAGGGGAGCATAAACTGCCTGGATTGATCTGAAATCTTTCCCTTTGATAAACCACAGGGAGATGTTATAGATTAGCACAGTCCACAATGACATCTCCACCACTGAGGCCACCATCACCTCGATTAAAATTTAATCGTGAGCAAAACACAGTGTGTGCATCAGTAAAATTTAGATTTATTATTTATTAGACATACTGTTCAGGCCCTGTGAATCATTCATTGTGTCATACATCCCTTATATAAACTCATATAGCTGATATATGGATCTCGTAAAAATGCATGAGAGACGAATTGAAGGATCATCACGGAGCGATGTGAGGTAATCTAGAAGCTCCGTTATGGATCCAGCTCGACAAACAGCTCTTTGTCTTGTTGTGCTGTGTCAAAAACCACCGTCCTTGCTGCATTATGCACGCTTTCGCCCTATCAATGACAATACCCTCGTCGCTTCTTCACGCAACAGATGGACCGCTGCCTCATTAACTTTAATACGTCCAACATCAATTAGAGAGGAGTTAATTGGGATGCTCGAAAGGTGACTGCCGGCAAGCGTGGCGCATACGCAAGCCCTCCACTTAATAAATGAAACTCGTCAAGGCAAAATATGCCAACAGTGGAGCTGATGGGCCTCATTGAGAGCGGGGACCGCGCTGTCGTTTCGCCAGCTCATTTTTTACCCGTCATGTACCTGAGGAGTTGACCTTGAAGGGGCATTGCTGTTCTGCCTCCCCATCCGTTGTTGTTTCCACACTGTCACTCTTTTTTTCCGGAGTGATTACTTTCACTCGTTCTCCTCTCGCCCTCCCTCCTCTTCACACTCTTTATCTCTCAACAGCTTCATTATCTCGTGACTCTGCCCTGGCCTGTGAGAGATGAGTGTCCCACTTCGTGTTGTTGTTGTTGTTGTTGTCGTTGTCTAGCCGCTGTGGTCTCGAAGGACATCTTTTTGGATGAGACAGAGCACCATGTTTCTGTCAGGCCTGTTTGCTGACTCAGCGCCTCTTCTGCCATGTGTCTCCCTGGAACAGGTGCCGCTTGCCGACAGACGAAAGAATGGGACATGCTGCTTTCAAAAAAGCATGCGCAACACACACTTTGTTATGAAGACAAATGGGTTATTGGTATTGTGTGACACATGTAGATGCTCAATATACAGCGATGCAGTACAGAGAGCCAGAAGCGACAGTCCAAGGAAAGTTAGCACAACAGTGATTCACAATTACTCATCCAGATCTGTAACTGTTTTTGCTGAAATATGGTAAACAATTCTTAGAATATGAGTCTGATGTTAACAGCTCCTCCCTGCTTGAGCCAGAACAGGAGAAGAGATCTCATACTCAGTGTACTCTGTTTGTCGTTGTTTGTGTTATTCTATTGCACTTTCTGACATTCTTTCTATTTTGTCTATAGTTTTCTATAGTTCTGTTTATAGTTGTATCTATCTGTTATTCTTTCTGTCATTCTTTCTATTTATAGTTCTCTCTGGTGTTCTATTTGTCAGTCTATCTGTTGTTCTTTATGTACTGTAGTTCTGTAGCTTTTTTGTCATCCTTTTCATAGTTCTTTATCTATTGTTCTTTCCATGCTTTTGTCATTCTCTCTAGTTCTATAGTATATCTAAAGCTTTTGCTGTACTTCTTTATAGTTCTTTTGTTCTGTTCATAGTTTTTTATTGGGCTCATTTGTAGTTCTAACACTCTACACTGTAGAGCACTCTAGTGCACAACCCTATTTTGCTGGACCTACAATGTATGCAATTTCACATCTCGCAATTCTTGTTGGGACATTTGCACAATGACCCTGACCCACACATACACACTAACACACAGTGATGAAGTGCTTAGTGTTTGTGCACCACAGAGTTACTACAAACACTATTAATCTTATGGTTTTCCCTACTATTCATTTTCTGCATCATGCAGAACCCCATATCCAAAATTGGTTTTATCCAAAATAGGAAATCTGAATTTGCTTTCCTAATATTTTTAGCCCCAGGCAATGCTGCTATAGCCAGCGCTGAGCTTTTACTCTCCTTTTGTGACAGTTTAAAAATGAGGTGTACATGACTATAATAATACAATAATGAGGAGAGCAGCTTCTATCCTGAAGATGTGATTATATAATCATTATTAGGAAGGTAAAAGGTCTCCAAGTGCTAAAGTGGAACAAACTCAATTGCAGTAGGCCAGATTCTTTTTTATGATCCGTCTGTTTAGGTATGCAAAAATGACATTTACCTTTAGAATGCATTTGCCCGTATCAGTCAGATCCAGAAACGCCCCATTAAATCACCTTATGATATTGGAATTAAGATTTTATAAAGGAAACAGGCATTAACCTGTGGAAATGAAAGAATAAACAGTGATGGTAGAGTGTATGCCCCGGATCATCCCCGGGGCATCAGATGTGGTTCTGGATGGCTGACTCATTAGAATCCCATTTTCTCCCTCTCCCTCTTTGTCTCTCTGTCCCTCTTTCTTCCAGTGTTGTCCTCTTATGATGAGTGTGTTGTACCATACCAACAGGGCAGACCTGTTTCCCACTGCTTTGCCATGGGGAAATTTGCATGTGCATTGACTGTAAAATTGAGCGCTCCCACAGAATCAAGTCTTAATCAAGCAACTCTAATGATCTTACATTTGGATGAAATTAATGTTTTTGCTCTTTCCCTCCTGTGTGTCACACTGTGGTTGATGCAGGCCATAGGTCATAAATATGTAAAATAAAGAGACAGATAATAGAAAAATAAATAAATGATCTGTGTATAATATATATATATATATATATATATATATATATATATATATATATATATATATATATATATATACTGAGAGTGAATTGAAAAATTATGAATTATCTTTCTATCTATCAGTTATCTATAGATATACTGTATGTGTGTGTGTGTGTGTGTGTGTGTAGAGAGAGAGAGAGAGAGAGAGAGAGACAGAGAGAGAGAGAGAGAGAGAGAGAGAGAGAGAGGAAAAGTTCCAACTGAACAAGGAGCAGTTTTTAATTTTACTGATTTAATCAGTAAAGGAACTCCTAATACAGTACATCCAATTAAATCAGTGTATTGTGAACATTCCTATATATACTGTATACTGTATATAGAAACAATAGAATATGACGTTTTGTGAATATGGCTGCCTTTATCATTTTGTCCACTGAGGGGCAGTGTTTCTTGAATAAATACATAGATATATTTCCCCTGTGCAGAGAGGGAACACAATAGAAGGTTCCAGGTTTGTTCTATTTAAAATGAAAGAGTCAACAACAAATTTCATGAGGGGAACTGTGTGATTTTTCTTTAGGATGTGTTTATAGTAAGATTTTTCCAGCACACAAGATTCTTCCTAGTTGTAATGTGTATACAATGAACATTTTATTTTTTTATTAGAGTGCTCTGAAAAGACATAGGGATGTTTATTTGCTCATCACAATGAATAGTGCCCTGGGTCAGTACATAAAATACAGAATCTGGCAGAATGTAGCAAACAAATTATAATTTGCTGTTATTGTTGGCAGTATGCACATTATGTTGTCAAAAGGCAAGTGGGGTTATTTTTGAAGTTGTTAATTTTTTTTTTCTATGCAGAACAATAAGCCCAGCTCACCCACTGCCACATAAACAGACAGTGCACACAGTATACATATTCAAATGCATATTTTCAGCACTCACTTTACATGTTGGTTGTTTGGAATGTGGGTGAAAGTGGAACATTCAAGTGCAGGGAAGAGCCGCAGTGTTACGCAATGTCTGTGTGAGGGACAGGGAGGAAGAGCTAATGTGATGGTGGTGAATGTGGGTCAGTGCCATGCTCACTGAACCAGCTCAGTGAGCCTGAGACAGTATCATCCCTCTGCCCATTCCCGCGCTCACACACACAGACAGAAGCACATGTCTGCACACTGTTTCAAACACACATGTAATCAAAGCTGGCAAAATGACGTGTGCTTAGAAGACAGATGGAGCGAAGCAGGAGAGTAAAATATATAATTCATCCAAATATGAAAATCCTGTCATTATTTACTTTCAAATCTGTATGATTGTATGTGTTTGGATAACACAGAAAATGAGTTTTTAAAGAAAACCCTTTATTCTCTTTTCAGTTTAATAAAAGTGAGTGTGAACTGTCTGTTTCCAGCATGACATAAAGCACCATGAGTGACATAAATATGGTAAATTACTCTTTTTAACCGGCATTCTTTTATTTCTTCCATATACTGTAACTCAAAAGGGTAAATTCTAACACTGTCCCTGGTGACTCTTTCTAATAAAAGGGATAGAGGGGCTTTCAAGCTGCAAAATGACCCCAAAAAATATGTAGTTTGTTCAGTTAAAAGTCGCCTTTAATGCGATTTGTGTCAGAACACAAGATCTTTCAGATCTTTTTTAACAGTTGATCCAGTTCATAAAACAAGTCTAAATGGTTTGCTCACTAATCAGACCGAATAATCAGAATAATGACAGAATTATCAGTCTGTCCCTCACACAAAGCTATTGTATGGCCAATTGTATGGATGCTTTTTTTAATATTTTTGAAGCACTTTTGAGCCCCCTTTGAAGCTTGGAAGCTTAAGTCTGTTAAACTGCATGGGAAAACTTGACTAAAAGGGTCTACATTTTTAACATTCTTACATTCTTACACACACAAAAAAAATATTTTTCCTTAAGAAGAACACTTGAAAAGAATGTTCTTTAAATAACCTCTTAAAGTCAGGATAACCTCCAACTTGTCTTAAATCTGCAGAGATAAGGTGTTTAATTAATTTATTGGGTTGTTTTAAATATTAACCAGGACAGATGGTGCATAAATGGATGCAACATCTTGTGACAGGCTATTTATAAATAACTTTTTTTAAATACCAAACATTGCTATCAGACAATCAGAGCTTTCAAACTTTAATCTTACTTGCCATATACATATAAGAAAGTGCAGCAAAATGCATATTTTAACTGTTGTTTCCTCTTTGCGTATGAGCTCCATATTCTCCTGTATCATGCTGTTTGAACCATAAAAGCCTTGTATATATACTATATATATAGTCTAAAGATTCAATGTACTGTTTCAAAAATATTGATTTTTCTGACTATTATTTCATTTGTCAGGCTTTACAGGGTTAAAGGGAACAAATCATACAGACCTCATTCAGTAATGAGTTAGCTACAGATGAGAAGAGGTGAATACGGGCACTAGAGATGAGGGAAGACAGGATAGGGCACCACTGAGATGTAGGGTAGGATGCGAAGGTCAACCCACCGCCAAAGACATTAGCTCCTGCTCCTAACCTGATTAAATAGGTCTTGACAATGAAGCCTCTGCACAAGGCACAGGCTTTGTTAGTGCAGTGACCTCTTTATCATCCAGCAAGCTACAAGTCACATCTAGGGAGCAGAATATCCTGATGAGCTGCCTTACCATTCCATGTTGTGGTTCATATTACACATATTGCTATAATTTTACCATTTTATTAGTAGACAGACATCTTCCTATATTTGCCTAGGAATGAGATTACTACTGAATTTGAGCAGAGGTGTGGCTTAATACAGTCATTAGAAACAACCTTGAGATCAAGAGGT
This sequence comes from Carassius gibelio, assembly GCF_023724105.1. Lineage (NCBI taxonomy): Eukaryota > Metazoa > Chordata > Actinopteri > Cypriniformes > Cyprinidae > Carassius > Carassius gibelio. Next base: position 12,031,503 of record NC_068401.1, on the reverse strand, counting down.
TAAAAATGTAAGGCAGCATATTCTGACATTTAAAGTGTGGCTTAAAGGGATAGTTCACCAAAAAGTGAACATTCTGTCATCATTTAGTCATCCTCATGTTGATCCAAACCTGTATGACTTTCTTCTGTTGATCCCAAAGGAAGATATTTTAACATCTTAGCGTAACACTTTAAATCGTTCTGATTGGCTGTTTCTTGGAACAACACAAGGTTCAGTTAAATGTCATGAAAGTCCTCAGTTCTGGGGGAACTCACCCTTAAAGTGAAATATAATGCATTTCAAATGGTGTACTTTCTTGGTCCTGTGTGTTTTACATCCATTATTCCACATTTGGAATTCCATGCATTTCATTATGCTGAATAAATACGCAAAAATCTTTTATTAATGGTTTCTACAGTATATCTCGTACATTGTATGCTCAATATATAACTCAAGCTTCTCCCGAAAAGGGCCAAAATGTGGCCTTTATATAAGCTCTGTTGGAGTCTACTGGGGTTTATTGCCATTTAATGCCATTTAAAGAGGTGTTCACTGCCCTGAAACCTTCTAATAAAGCCTACATGTCTTGTTTAACAGACAGCCAGGCCTGGAACATGACTCCACGTGTTTAAACGCACAGTAAAAACCCACTCCTCACTGTTATACGCATCAATAAAATAAAATAACATAAAAAGGTATCCTCAGGCCAAATCTTAATTGGCATTGAAACCACGCTGAATTTGAATGCAAATTGTCATGGAAGACTACTCATGTAAATCCCTGTACATTGACTAAACTCTTAAGTGGACTCGATTCCTGTACTTCTAAACGGTCCTAAGTCCTTTTACAAACCAGGTTATTAAACATTTACCCCGATGGGTGTCTTTTATTCTTGCCCCAAACCAAACACTTCATTCCAACAGGGGGACTAACAAGGGAAATGATCACCCCAAGAGAGTATGGGTCATATTGAAACTCCTAGGGTCACAAATGAATATTTAAAATTACCTCCATTGCAAATTAGATTTGACCTTGAATGTGTGGATCCGCCTGACAAAGCCTAAAAGGGTTATAATTTGCCATCACACCAGCCACCATTTAGTGACCTGAGGTGAACGTAGTCACTATAATTCTTTCCCTTGTCAGCCTTTGTGAGGACAAAGAGTGTTTTAAAGATGTATAGGAAGCTTTCACTGGGGAAAGACTGAATAAATCAAAAAGGCTAATTAAGGAACAGGATGTTTTGTATTTGCTGCATTGTTTTCACTGACAAACACAGACAGAAGACGTGCGTCCTTTGCATGAAAACGATTCTTGTAACCTCAAGGGCCGACACGAACTACAGTACCAATGCCGCCTTGACAGGCCAATAGCTTGTAATGAGCCGAAAGCGATGGGAGACAGAACATTGAGGATGTTAATGGAGAAGGATAGTATTGATTTGCAGATGACCCTGTATAGTCTCTCTACAAATCAGGACTGGTCTGTCCCATTTGCCCTTTATGTTTTCAGACACACAATGTGGCAGAACCTTGCGTTCATGCAGATTTGATTTCTCTAGAGGCTGCCCCATTCAGCCCCATTGAAAAGTTCTTCCCATTGAACTACGGCAGACCTTGCTAGGTTAAATGGGCTTGATCTTCTTGTGCAGAACACATTGGAGTAGGCCTCAGGGATGCAATGTACATAAACCCTGATGCATGCTGCTTACAACTACAAAGGTTAAGAGGAACAATTGTTTAATTTGGGGAGCTTTTGAATGGGAACTTGACTCTTATGACTCGCAAGGCCACATAAACAGATGACACAGAGTACCTCTGGGCCTCTTGCAGGCGGCTGCCTCAGTCACGGCTAGATCAATTAACATGTCTCCTTAACGGCTTGCCGGAGGGCGAGTGCGGTGGAATTGATTGCACATCCATTCAGCCCCTCATAGCTTGCTCTTATGAGATTCGGTTAATGCTCTTGGTCTCCGCATGGTGGGCCTTTTGCCCTCCTTTTCTCTTTGATCTCTTCATTCTGCTGTTCTAGTCTCCACTTAAGAAGAGCTTCGGTTTGGTCTTGTAATTAAATCTGTAATTGTAATTCACATAATTACAAAGCAAGTACTTTAATGGTATGAGCTTCAACTGGGAAATATTTGCTTCACTGAAGATGTCCATGTTCCGTGTCTATATAACTGTGGAAATGTTGGAGTCAGCAAAGAGCTGTGGAACATTATATTAGTACAGTAGTTCACATAACATTTGGACACAGTTTATTGGTGGTAGCATTAACTTACATTAACTACATAAACTAACAATGAAATAACAATAAATACATTTCTTTATTCATCTTTGTTAGTGCTGTCTAAAATACAACTGATAGTTCATGTTATCTCAGGTCCATTAAGTGATATTAATGGATATAAATGTTCATTTTAATGATGTATTCGCTAATTTTGAAATGAACTAATTAAAATTATTTTGAAGTATTTTTCATAGTTAGCTGATAACATGATAACTTCTCTAGTTTACTAATGTTATCAAATAGTATCTTATGTAACATTATATGTTTGATTCACTAAAAATAACTGGCTCATAAGAGTCATTTGTTAGGGAATCGATTGATGTAAACTGGTCACACTGGATTTTTTACTATTCCACCGGCTGTGTTCTATGTTTTTAATTCTCTAAATGAACAAATCAAGTCATTTGTTTGGTTCAGGGATTGGTTCAGGGATTTTCAAGATAAATTTATATTATTAAATAAACATTTATATTGTAGAATGCTTGTGTTTTATAAGTCTAGTTACACACACACACACACACACGCACACACACACACACACACACACACACATATATATATATATATATACTACATAGCATTAATGAACCCAAATGCTGTATTTCTAGCCATCACATTTTATTTAATACTATATGGCAAAAAAGTAAACAACTGCTGTATTTCATTTGATAATTCTTGCCCTTAGCTGAATGTTTCCTCATGCAAGGTATGAAACCCTGTTCACCTCTCTGTGCTTTTAAGTCAATCTTTCAATTTCATTACATATCTTGCACAGAGGTCAGAGGTCCAAATGCACTGAGAGTGAACCGACCCACAAACCCAATCTTGGAAAGAAACTCCATAATCAGTCTAACTGGTTTGACAAACCTGTTCTTGCGCTCTGAGCAGAGGATGAGTTACAGCTCAATTTTCTCCCCGGCTCTGTCGGAATAGCCTAGAGGAGGAACTGTGGCAGATATGAAGGTGAACAGGTTTGGATATAAGCGAATACAGTATTCCTCCCCAAGGACAAGATCCACGTTGCACCCAGATGATGATGAAGAAGGCTATTTCTCACTCTCAAAAGGATATTCAGGTTACAGTGATTAGAATGTCACTGGAATGTAGAACTGTGCGCTTCTAGATATGGTGTGAACCTGCTCTGATTTGAATCCATGTGATACAGCATTGAATCATAGAATTACAGTAAGTTGACCAATATGAGCATGATGCCCAAGGACCTCAAAATTAAATGAAGATATTAAATTGCTGAACACTCACAAAAGTAAACTGCACTTTCACTGTTGTCAAAACAATCCAAACCCCTGCTATGTTCATTATTACGTGGCCTCGGGTATGTTTATGCCATGAAGTTTGAAATAAAAGTTCTCAAATTCAGTTTGTTGGTGTTTATAACTTGTATATGCATATTGCTTACATAACCACAGCTTTGACATACATTACTAATGATTCATTCACATCGAACTGATTCAGAAGCCTCTCTGACATATTCAGTAAGGTTATTCAGTGAAGGATTTTTCAGAAAGATTCAAACCAGTGACTCTTTTGAACAATTTGTTAAACGAACCCATAAGGGTCATTTGTTTGTGAATTAAATCGATCAAATTTCTTGATTTAATGACTCATTCATAACACAAACAAATTACCTGATGATGTGAATAAATATACAGCAATCTGAAGAAATGTTGATCAGTCAGATCTTTCTAATGAATGAAAGATTTGAGTCACTGCAAAATTCCCTCTGGAGTACAGTTTTGTATTATTAAGTACAATATTATGAGAAGAAAAATAATGTAAAAAAAAATATATGTTTTTTCCCCTCATATTTCACTAGCACATCAAGATTTTACCTTTTTTGGAGGCATGCTAGCATGTAAAAGTTTGAGAAGTACTACCAGGAGAACAGGGTTTGAGCAATAATAATGTGACTAGGTGATTGAATAGTATTGACTTGACCCTAACAGCACTAGTTATTTCCTAATCATTTCCTATTGGCCAAAACAATTAAACAGAAAATTTCAAATATAGAGATTCAAGCATAATCTTGGCACAAAGTGTTTGGCCTTTAATTGCTGCAATCATTGCTTCCCCCTAACCAATTAAAGTGAGTGACGGATGCTGATGATGTAGGAGATGGGGAAGAAATATGTTACGTGAGCATTTCTGGGGTTAGACAACAACTGTTATAAATGCCTCAAGCATTACCGAATACTGAATAATGAGGTCATCTGTGGGCAACACTGAACAGCAGACAATTGTCCTTGACCTCTCTCCTGTATTGCTGTCTTTCATTTGTCTGTTTCTAACTGGCATTCGTTTTTACTTTACACCATCAGCAGATTCAAAGCCCTTCTTGCAGCACTTTCACCTTTTATCATTAGTTTGAGACAGCTCAGTGCAGAAGTATGTAACTGAATCCGAGTCTTTGTGTGAGGTAATGGCATTAAGAGGCAACATAGTGTACAAGGGCAAATTGTAAAAACTAATAGGACATGTAGTGATGTTTTGGTGTGTAATGGTGGAGTGTGAAAACACTGTTTCAGGGGTCATGAAAGAGGTGTTTGTGTAGTCGAGCTACAGTATTCGTCTGTTCAAATATGACACAATGTTTTAAACAGCTTCAGAATTGAATAGCCTTTTTTGAGATATTTCTAGTTTTTTTTAATCATTATTTACATTTACATTTCATAATTTAGCAGATTATTTTGTTGTCTTTTGTGTGAATGCTGTATGCAAAAAATCATGCATATACTGTGTGTGTGTATATATATATATATATATATATATAATGCATTTGTGCATTAATGGACTTATGGGCTCGTTACAACTCTTGCAAACTTATATATGACTTACAGTAGCAGCCTCAGTACCTACAATTCTGAATGATTCACAAGGAGTCTGGCTTTTGGTTTGGTTCACATGAAATTCAGCCAGGATGATGTAACCAGTTGGAGGAGATGACAAATGCACTATGCAACTGAGTCAAATGAGCAGTCATGGGCAGGAAGCACCCCACTAATTTGGTTAGTTAGTTACTAACCTCATACTTTCTTCTTCTGGCTACTCTAAAAGACGTTCATGACAGCCAATCTCTCACTCACACCTTGCTTGTGAATTAACCCAAGCCTGCACATTCATCATCTGCCTTAACCCCTGCAATGCCTACATCTCCCCTGTTCTCTTTCTGTTCTCTTAAATCTCCCAGTTGATACAACCCATGGCAGTGAATTATTGTTCAATTAACCTTTTTCACCAATTCTAACCATCATTGTCACCTACTACATGAAAAAGGTCTGACAGACACATGGCTTCAATTCTCTCCCCCTTTTTTAATTTGATTACACAACAGATAAATTGTTCACACTGTAATACACTATGAGCAAACCACAGTGGAATACAGACGTGTGCGGTTGCTTTTGTGTTGTTTTTGTGGCCTGCTGCCAGATTTTTCCCTATACAGTCCAATGGTAATATGCTAACGTGAGCCTCATTAACCTTACACTAACTGTCTGATGTAAATGCACACAATATGATTGCTACAAACATTCTGGAGTCAGTTTTCTGAAGCTTCTTGTAGCAAGCAGAGCAGACTTTATGCTCAAGAGACTGCAACACTTCAAGTTTTCTGCTCTTGAACTTTGTCCTTTGAGGCTTAAGTGCATCATGAGTGTTATGTTTGAGCTACTGTGCTGGGTATGGTATATATAAAGTCCTTTTTTTAGGCAGGCTGTTGTGGTGTGTCGTAAACTTGCTCGCTGCATGCATGGATGGATGGCCTTTAGCTCTGGAACTCTAAAGAATGCTTACATCTGCATCTTATGTAACTGTTGACAGGGCTTTTTGGAATCTGGGAGATATTTTTAGAGATGTGTCTCTGTCATCATGCCCTGATGTCTTTCTTTACTTATTGTTTTTTTTCAGTCCATCTTTTATTGATTGGAAGCCTGATTTTGTCTCAGAGTGACAAATGAGAAGTAATTGTAACGCAAATTTTTCAATCTGATTGAGCCATCAATCTAATTACTAACAGATTATTTGGTTGCATGTAAACATTGCTAATGTATTGCTTAATTTACATGTACAATTATGTATTCTGAGGATGATTTTATTCAAATATAAATGTATTCAAACAAATGTTTTGTTGGTTTTTCATGCATGGGAATCGAACCCATAACCTTGGCCTTGCTTGCCCATTATAACCCATCGGGAATTTCCTTAAAATGTTATAATAACCTAATCCACACATACAGCTCCATGACTTTTTGACTGAATACTCACTTATAATTGCTCTTGTACTTCACTAATAAGCAGCAGCGCCAGTGCTCAATTTGTCTGTGTGCCAGACTGTTTGATGTTGGTACCTGCAGTGCTTTCCCATCTCCAGCGGCAGGGATGGCAGCCTCAGCTATTGTTTGGGGGCTTTGTTAAAAGGTTTTTGGATTGAAGTGGAAGAAAGCAATTTCAAAGCTGAATTTGATGGAGAACTTAATCGTTGATAATGTTCAGTCTGGTATGTTTTTTTTTTATCTTTTTAAAGAAATGTTGAATATGAGCTTATATATGCATGGATTCTATGAAACGTACTTTATACAGAGATTGGTAGGTCTATTAGTAAAACCTATTGATTTTATCAATAGTTGTTGAATTAAGTGCCAACAGTGACCATTCAAAAATGGGGAAACAGCACATTTCAAGTTTTTCTCTAAAGTTTGCATGCCCATAACTCAAGACGTATTAAAGATGTCTTAATGCCATGTTAGATATTGGGTCTTAACATACTTTCCTTTTGCCATCTTAATTTTTAAGGACATGTATCGTTTATTTCCAGAGATATTGGAATTTCAATATGACTCCAGGGATAAGTTGTGAAATTGTATTACTTTAGATAAATTTTATACTTCAAACAAAATAATGTTGAAACAAGGTATGTATCTCATTTCCTTCTGTCAAAACAACTGCATTAATTACTGCAAGTGCCATAAATATTATTTTTTCAAAGTTTGGCTGCCTATATCTCAAGAAGCATTAAAATAAATTGCTATATTATTTTAGATTATAGTTTTTAATGAACTTTTAGAATCTTTGAATTCCAACTTTTGGAATCTTCATTTCAAGGCACTACATCATTCAGTCATAGATATTTTGTGATCTCTCCTTTGGAACTTGGACTTGACAAGTTTATTCACTGCTGTCGGCATTGACATAACGGTAACTTTGCGGAGACTGCATTATTTCGATAAATTCACTAAACTGTATTGTACATGTCTACTAAACAGAAAGCATATTTGGACACAGGGTGGCTGTTGATGTTCTGTTTGTTCAGACAGACTCTGGGAAACAGTGTTTGTGTAACCCTATATGGATGTTGGCTGCCTCCGAATGGACACAGATCATTAGGTGAAATGTTCAGTTCCATTTCTTGAGAAAGAGATTTTATCTAAGGCAGTTCATTTCTGTTCATTTAGCTGTTTGTAAATCACAAAATACTTAGAAAATTGCAATAGTTATGGTTGCCAAGATCCATGATGCTCGTTTCACTAAATGCCATATTAAGCTTTGTGATTTGAGCTCTGTACAAGTCATATCATATTTTTCGAATGAGGTTTATTATGCACATAGTTCATAATTCTTGCAGACCTTTATGGTGGGCATTCATTCCACTCAGCACGCAACATGAAATGTTGATTTTAACTGGTTTTAATAATGTGCACTAAGCACTAATAGCCGCCTGTGTTTATGACTGCTCGTTTGACTACACATGGCCATCAATCCATGACAGAACATCCATTTCTAGGTCTTTTCATGATAATTTTGTTTGGTATAAAAGCACATAGTTTTTCCAGAATATGCATAGTTTTGTAAGATGTTTTGTAAGATCTGTAAGATCTGAAGTATGGTTCTTTGAAATATTTGTGTTCTTTCAACACCATGTTCCTTCAATCTCAGCCGCTTTGCTTTTCACTCCCTTATCCTCTTGAGTAAGGTTTTCAAATTTACATTAATCAAAAACATCACCAGACAAGGAAAAATGTAAGATCCCTTTTGTCGGACATCTAGTGCAGTCCCTAAAAGCATTTCTTTGTTCTAGGGAAACCATCTGCCAGTGTTTGCTTTCCTCTCAGGCTTACTTTTGGCAAATGCACCGGGCCTAAGGGTTTTCTCAAGCTCCGAAGGCCTTTTCGGATTATACTCATGTATACCTAGACATTCCCATGGGGCCAAGTGCATCTTATGGTCCAGGGTTTCACAAGCATTTCACTTCTCTCCAGTCTGATATTTAATAATCCATTAAGGGAGTTTATGTAACGTCAGCCATGCTAATGTGTTCCTTTTGACATTGGGTGGGCCCATTAAGTTAGCACTGATTCCCAGGGCCGCTAGATTGATGGATTTGACCTGTTCGCTGACGTCCTCTGTGTGAATATTGCATTACAATCAGTTGGCCTTGGAGATAGGTATTGCTAGGTTTGTTTTGCATGTCGGCTGTCCAGATGCCAAGCCCTGTATTGGATTGAGCATGCGAGCCGCAAGCAATTATTTGTCTGCTAATGCCTGTGCATCGATATGGGAGCGCTTTGCTGAAATGAATAACAGACCGTTTGGATCCATGGCATTTCTCATAGAGATCTCCATGGTGCTGGTGACATCATTACTCTGAGGCAGCTGTGCATCTGAGGAGCTTGTGAGCGGTTTAGGTTCCTTTGTCTTCTGAGCACGGTCAGTGTTTGGAATAATATATCTGTCAAAGTTTAATTGTGCCGGGGATATATCAGGAATAGACAGAAATGTTCTCTTTTGTGCTTTCCTCCCGCCTGTAGAGAAGGTGTCGCTTGATACAGCAGGGGAGAACGGTTATCCTTTGGAATTTAAGCAGTTCGGAATTAAACGACAAAATGAGCCACCTGTCGTGCTTCAACTCGATGGAGATACAAATCTTATCCTGCTCGCAGCACGTGCCACTGTACCTGCATGGATTCATGCTGTCCGATCTGATCCATCACCTCAACCTCCACCTACCCACCCACCAACTCCACTTTCTTCATCCAAACTCCAGCTTTAATCATGTGAAATTCATGAGAACAGCAGCAGTGAGGTTAACGAGATGCTGTGTAAAAACCCGAGCGCTCTCAATACGCTCCCTCCTTTATCTATCGAGCCAGATGCTGTAAGCTTATTTCTCTTTTGTTATACAGAAATTTGATTAATTTGACTATTTTGAATATTAAATTGTGCTGTTGTGCTGACATTTACCGATGTCAGTCATCGGGATGCTTAATCCTTCAAAAGCTCTGCCTCTGTAATTCCCCTTTTACTATTTGGCCTGTCATTACAGAATCTCATTGAGATGGAAATGACACTAAGGAGAAGGGGGATAAATGGTAGCATTGTTCCCAATGTTGGAACAAGAGCAGTGTGATAGTCATGGAATGTGTCTGGCCAACTGTTTGGAATGATTCCACAGCATTTTTTTGTTGACTTCATTATTGTTGATGCAACCATCAAACCACACAATACATAATAAAATGAATGGCTCACTCCAAAATTAAAATTCTGCCATTATTTACTAACCCTTATGTTGTCCCAATCCCAAATTACTTTCTTTGTGCCATGAAACAAAAAGGTGATTTCGTTTTTTAATAACATTCTGGCTGCTCTTCTCTCCTCAATATAATAAAAATGCTGTCAAGCTCCAAATGACAACAAGTGTCATAAAATTGGCTTATATTAAAGCTGCAGTAGGTAACTTTTGTAAAAATATATTTTTTACATATTTGTTAAACCTGTCATTATGTCCTGACAGTAGAATATGAGACAGATAATCTGTGAAAAAATCAAGCTCCTCTGGCTCCTCCCAGTGGTCCTATTGCCATTTGCAGTTACAGACCGCTCCCAGTAAGAAACAACCAATCAGAGCTGCGGTCCGTAACTTTGTTTGTGTTCAAAATGTAGAAAAATATATATAATAAGCGAGTACACCATGAATCCATTTTCCAAACCGTGTTTTTAGCTTGTCCTGAATCACTAGGGTGCACCTATAATAAGTGTTTATATTCGGACTATTTCAGATTGCTTCGGCGGTACCGCGGCGGAGTAACCCAGTACCTTTGTGATTCTTCATAGACATAAACAGAGAGAAGTAGTTCCGGCTACAATGTTATTCCGCAAGACATAAGCAGTTCTGTTTATTAACCGCTAGAGCGTCAAAAGTTACCTACCGCAGCTTTTTTTTTTTTTTTAAGAAATTAATACTTTTATTCAATAAGAATATTAAATTGATCAAATTCATCAGGAAGGCTATTCCAGAGTTTGGGAGCCAAATGTGAAAAGCTCTTTCTCCTTTAGTGGATTTTAGTGCTATCCTAAGTACTACCAAAAGCTAAACCACTAAGGGCCTTGTAAGTAAGTAATAATACTGTATTTTGTAACTGTTATGCAACTTAATAGGTAGCTGGTGCAGAGACTGTAAAATTGGGTTAATATGATAAGGTTTTCTTGACCTGGCAACAACTCTAGGTGCTTCATTTTGTACTACCTGCATTTTGTACTACCTAGCATTTCTGCATCAGAAACAGGTAACGTTTCGTAGCTTGGCAATGTTTCTAAGATGGAAGAATGCTGTTTTCGTAACATGGGAAATATGATTTTCAAAAGACAAGTTTCTGTCTAATATAACACACAGATTTTTGACTGTAGAGGAATTAACAGTACATCCGTCTAGTTGCAAACTGTAATCCAAGAGATTCAGTGTACTGTTTTTTGGTCCAATAAGTAATATTTCTGTCTTATCTGAATTTAATAAGAGAAAATTATTGGAACAGGACATTAAAGTAGATAAGAAATGATTCCTAAATCGATCTGACCTTCTCAGCAAATATATTCAGCTTTACAGAAATCGACTGCTTTGGTTAACTTGGCGCAAGTATCCATCTGGGATGGCCGGCAGAACAGATGCCATCCCAAACTTGGCCTCTCTATCATGGAATTTAATAGGCCATAACAATAAAAGCGGGAACACTGGGTGTGCCCAAGGGAAATCAACAGTGTGCTAGACAAGGCAGTTAGAAACTGTATGTGTGTGTAAGTGTGTATGAGAGAGAAAGAGAGACAGAAAGAGGATAGTGAAGGAAAGAGCAAGTAAGCAGCACAAATAACAAAGGCTTGCTTTGCTGCTCTTCTCAAATGATTCCAAGCTGTCCAAGAGTCGTTTGTAATTATGCTTTAAGTGGTTTGGTTTTAAAGACAAACTGACAGTATAATCAACTCATTTCAATCGATCAATCAACTCATTCGAGAACGAGTCAATTGTTTGTTTGTTATCTGGCTCGGCTCTGTGTTCATCTTCAGTTGTCTCTTCTCAGCAGTTCAGTCAGTGTACTGTCTGAGTACATGAATTGATGGATATTGGTTTGTTTTAACTCAGAGGGTGAGTCAGCCACATTTAAAAAGTTAACAGCTTAAGTCATTTGTGGATTAATGCTTATTGGAAACGTGAACCATTTCAAACGATTCAGTTCGATTTGGTGAACTGGTTCAAGAAGAACCGGTTACATTGAGGGATTCGTTGGCAAACCGGATATCACTAAACTGCAGTGTTATGAACTCACTCACAACAGACCCAGAAGAGAAGACAATGCTGAATAAAGTCGTAATTTTTGCTATCTTTGGACCAAAATGTATTTTCAATTCTTCAAAAAATTCTAACTGACCCTCTGATGTCACATGGACTACTTTTAAGATGTTTTTATTACCTTTCTAACCATGGACAGTATACCATACACACACTTTCAATGGAGGGACAGAAAGCTCTAGGACTAAATCTAAAATATCTTAAACTGTGTTCCGAAGATGATGAGGTCTTACGGGTTTGGAACGACATGAGGGTGATTCATTAATGCAATAATTTTCATTTTTCTGTGAACTAACCCTTTAAGATGGTATAGATCCTACCTGTCCAATCACTACCACTATGTTTATTTAAATGGGGAGACATCTCAGTTATCACCAGTAAAGTATGGAGTGCCACAAGGATCTGTCCTAGGTCCTCTGCTATTTTCAATATGAATGTTGCCCCTTGGTAATATTATTAGAAAATACAGGATTAGTTTCCACTGTTATGCCGATGATACTCAACTGTATATCTCAACAAGACCAGATGAAACTTCTAAATGAAGCTAACAGAATGTTTTAAAAATCTTAAAGATTGGAATCTGGATGTTACAGTATATTATACTGCAACTTTTCTTTTGAAAATAATTTTCCCATGTCACAAAAACAACATTCTTCCATCTTAGAAACATTGCAAAGCAACAAAACATGTTACCTGTTTCTGATGCAGAAAAGCTTGTTCATGCATTCAAGACCTCTAGACTGGACTATTGTAGTGCACTGCTAGGGGGTCGTCCTGCATCTTCAATAAACAAGCTACAGGCAGTCCAAAATGCAGCGGCTATAGTCCTTACCAGGTCAAGAAAATATTATCATTTTAATCCATCTTTACAGTCTCTGCTCTGGCTACCTATTAAGTTCCATATTCAGTTAGAAAATATTATTACTTACCTATAAGGCTTTTTTTTTAGCTCCTGCGTACCTAACTAGTCTTCTACTAAGCTACAATCCATCACACTCCCTAAGGTCACAAATCTCTGGCCTTTTGGTTGTGCCTAGGATAGAAAGTCTACTAAAGGTACAATTTTTTTCCGAATTTTGCTCCCAAACTCTGGAAAAGCCTTCCTGATAAGGTTCGGTGTTCAAACACACTATTTCTGTTTAAATCTAGATTAAAGACACATTTTGATTAAAGATTAAAGACCAAAGATCTTGGCCAAGCATTCAAATAATGCATCTCATAATCTTGTACTGCAGTTATATCTGATCAAATGCACATCATTATTCTTTAGCTTGGGTCAAACAAATCAGTGTTGCTTGGTTCCATTCCATTGTGTCTAGCAAGAACGTTTCCTATGTGAGCAGTCATAATATTTCAGGAAAAAAAAAAAATTAATAGAGCGCCCATAGGCATGTCTAAACTATATTTGTATAATGTACATGTCCCAGCCACTAAAGCAGTAAAAATGCATTCATACTATGCATCTTATAAGATGTAGAGATATTTCTGTGCTCTTTAACCCCACCCTGTTAAAGCATTCAAATCACAATGAAGGTCACGGCTGAAAGATATTTATGGCTCGGTGTGAGAGGTGATAGCCTCATCTGATACTGTCAATCAAGCATGGATGATTGACAGCTGAAATATTCAGCTTTAGTCCTTTACCCCTGAACATGATCATATATGTGGCATGTGTGGAGATAGAAATGAAAGGGCCACCTCTGGACTGTGATCCTATTTGTGTGCACATTATGATGCATCATTCCTCTACAGGTCATCTCATTATGCTCACACAAACTGCCATTAATAATCAGAAATCCCTTATTCCAAACCACCCACCAGACATGAAATTGCTGCTTGCTTCTGGCTTATAAGGATATAAGTCGTTCAAGAATGTCCCTCATGAATTTGCTATTACATGGGCACACATCGGTTTGGGGAATCCTGGTTTGGTATAGACGGGGGATGGGGTGCTGAATGAGGGCTGTCCCACAGTCCTCATTAGAGAGCTACAGAGTGGGCCAGAGGTTGCAGATTGAGATGGATTACAGCAATTGGCTGTGATGAGATTGCAAAGAACACATTGAAAATCGGGCTGCTATGTTTATGGGGGTGAGAAGATGTGCATGTTTATTAGTAATGTATGGATGTATGTGTGCCCATGGTGCGCTGAATGAATGCCCAGGGGAGGCCCTCCTTACCAACAACACAGATTAGTTGTAATTCCACAGGATGGGTGGCAAAAAGTGGTGTCAGGTTGGGTTAGATTTAACTCAATCACAACTCTGTTTCACAGTCCACTGCCTGATGCTTGATCTGTATGTGTGTGTGGCCCAATATCAAGCCTTTGTGGTTTCATTACAGTTGGACACTGCAAATGCATCCACTCCTCTGCCATAAAGAATTCTCATTAAGATGATAGAGGCCATGATATGAAATAGGTAGGAAAGGGGCAGGAGAGGATTAAATAGGTTTTTAGACCATCCGGCACTGATAGCAGGAAGGAGAAACTCTAAACAGTAGGCGATATAACAAATTAATCACATGGTTGCCTGTACTTAAGTACTGACCCAGTCTGACTTCTGCCTTCATATGTTATCATTTTGAACTGCAGTGGAGCTCTGGCAGCTAGATACTGCAGTAAAAAAAAAAACGATTCCAAATGATTCTTGGTTGTAGTGGGTAACTGCTCTTTGCAGTGTAGTAAAAAACGGAAACTGAACTTTTAACCTAATCATTATGGTAATTGATAAATGACAAGAGACATTATAGTTTTCTTGATATTGAAAAAAAAAAAAAATAAATAGTGCCAAGAAATGTATATTACCATTCAAAACTTTGGGGTTGGTATCATGTTTTTGTAAGCCATCTCTTATGCTCACTAAGGCTGTCTTTATTTGAACATTTGAAAAAAAAAAAAAAAGTAATTTAGTAAAATATTTTTTCAAATAATTATTCTTACAAAGAATTTTCAGCAACCATTTCTACACTGTCACATGATCCTTCAGAATGCATTTAAACAGATTCTGTGCTTATGTAACATTTCTTATTATTATCAATGTTGAAAACAGTTGTGCTACTTAACATTTTTGTTGAAAACATACTTTTTTCAGGATTATTTTAGTCAGTTTAAAATGTAAAGTATTAAATTGAAATTGAAATCTTTGGTAATATTATAAATGTCTTCACTGTCACTTTTTTAAATTTAATGTGTTCTTTGCTGAATAGAAGTATTAATTTATTTAAAATAAAATAATAATTTGAGCAGTCATTTACTTTTTATATTAATGTTGATTTTTTTATGGTTTTAAAAAACGTTTAGGTCATAAAGTTTGAATGTGCTGTAACTGTCAAATAAACACACTAATTTATATATATATATATATATATATATATATATATATATATATATATATATATATATATATATATATATATATATATATATATATATATAAACGGGAGGAGCAAACGACAGACACAGTGGGCGTGGCGTCAGGCTTTTATCAACAAAAATAAAGCAAAAGAGAGAATAAAAGTGGCTAAAGGGGGAGAGACAAACAGTGGCTCTGGTGTTCTCGTCGTGCTGCGGGTTTTGTGTGGGTCGGGCAGTGTTCATGGAGGAAGGGTCCAGATAAGGGGCGGAGTCCGGCGGCCGCACCCGCTCCCCTATTGGGTCCGGGGCGCGAGGGGCGGCGGCTTCTTCTAGGGGCGTTGGGCTTTTAAACAGCGGCCGTAATGAGGCTCCATCCACAAACAGGAGCCTGAAAATGTTGAGGAAAAACACATTATTTATTTTATATTATATGTAATTTATATATATATATATATATATATATATATATATATATATATATATATATATATATATATATATATATATATATATAAATTACATATAATATAAAATAAATAATGTGTTTTTCCTCAACATTTTTAGTATTTAATGAGTTTTCCTTTACTATGATATTAGTGCAGTTTTATCACCCTGACATTAGAATAAATAAATACAAAATATTACTAATAACAAAATGAATAATTTTTTTTTTTTAAACATGCTCATCATCAAATGTATTGTATGGAATGCATTTTTATTTATTTTTAAATAATGAATCCATCCAGATGAGAACCGTGTCAATGACCCTATCGGTTATTTCATTTTTAATGCACTGGGCTATCAGTGTTAAATTACATTTCATTATGGTTCATTAAAGATGGGGTTTTGCAATTCATAATTAAATTTGCATTCACTGTGATAAATAAATAATATTGATATATTATGTTTAAAAGAGAATAGGTTTTTCTTTGTATATTAAACAGTGGATATAAAAATATAGGTCTGGAAATATGTTTGTGCCTGTTTCTGTGTATCACCATATGTGCCAAGTGTACTAAGCGCCAGCTGTTTTCTTGTGTGCGCACACTGCTCTTTTGTTCAGTACTCCTAAATTCAGTCTGCGTGAACCAGCCAAGCAGAAAACTTTACCAGTCTGGCTCCACCGCTTGCATTTCACAAGCCACTAAAACATCTCACTACCTCTGCATGTTCAACCACCACCTTCATTACGCTTAAAGGCAGAGCCCCTTCACCTCTCCTTTGGATGGCTATGGTACTTAAAATGTGGACTGAGCTTTTCCATACCATTCATTCCAGATGTTAATCTCTCATATTAACAGCGCTGCAAGGGTGATGACTAATTCATCAGGCATTAATTGCCCCAGTCATGTCATGTTCCCAAGGCATCATGGGGCAAGAACAACAGATTTCAAACAAGGAATCTTGCAGGTTGAGCTCCAGAGCCCATTTAAAACTAACAACATGGCACAAAAACCGAACATGTTTGTGAGAATCGTAACCTTGGTTTTTGTTGATTTGTGCTCCGCTTGCGATTACAGCACATAACTCAAGAAATCGCTTTCAGAAAGGTCAACCAACTAGCCGTTGGCTTTCCTGTACCCACGACAGCTGTTAATAAAAACTTTAATTATGAATAGGACTTCAGGGGGCTTTCGATGACTTTATTGCAGTGCTGCAGTTATGTTACAGCTCTACCCGGCTGTATGTGAGTGTGAGTGAACCGAGCAAGCCGCTATCACCTCAAGGGTGTTTTCAGTGCTCTCAATCCCATCAAGTGGAGCTGAAAGGGTCTGGATTTAATTTGGAGCATTGGGGATTAAACTGGGTATATGGTGCAAAGCCATCTGTGCAAGTCAGGAACTCAGGTTTGATTGACGGTTTTTGGGCGTTCTCAAATTGTCAGCATGCTGCCCAAAGGGACAGACTTCCCCAATGGTGGGCATCATCAACATCATCATAATCATAATCGTCAACACCATCGTCATCATCATCATCAGTGTCATCGAGGCGCAGTATGGGGCAGGAGTTTGATTAAAAGTGACCTGGTATGGCCTCGATCATCATCTTCAATCACCATTGTCTCTTGTATTTTCTCCCCAGCTTCACCTGTTAGGTGGCATTGGTGAGGCTCTGAGCTTTCTCCACACTGATCGATGGCTCCACCAAACAATGTCAAAATGTGTGCAAAGATGATCCCTGGAAGCTAGAGAGGATGCATAATGACCTAGTGAGTCTTTTCTTCCATCTTTCTTCGTTCCCCTCCTGTCCCGTTCCTTCCTCACCCTCGTCTGGGCTCCTGCTGCTGGGAGGCTATTAACTCTACACAGCTCAGCAGGGTGTGGGGTTAAAAAATGAGAGCGAGAGTCCCCTTGCTGTATCAAAGTGACAGTAGATTAAGTCCTCAGTCTCTCAGTGGCATTAGAATCTATTTTGGCGAGGTAATACATAGTGTCGACATGGTACGAATAGGTACGTAGAACTTTCATATTTCCCGTCCCTCCCACTTCCCTCGCCTTCGCTTGCTATTTTCCCCACTTCCTCGGCTCTTCAATCTTCCGTCTTGTTCGCTGCCCCAATCTCTTGGGAGAACGGCGATGACCTGCCTTGCATAGCAAATAGAGGTGTTGGTGGACAGCCCGAGAGGAAGTCGTGGCAGGTCCTTACCTGCTGAGACAAATGGGCTGCATTATTCCAGGTGCTCAAACCTACGCACCGAGTGGACAGGCTTTGAAAAATCCCAGCCACATTGGGTCCATCAGACTTCGTTTTCCTCCACTCTACTTTTCCCCTTGCTCAGCCCTGTATCCCATCTCCAAATTAAGACTGTTCTTCCAAGCACACCTCCCATCAAGGCTCTAGATCTGGGCCCCTTATCTCGACCTCATCTCTTCGCAAGCCAAATTTCACACCCCACTGGACACCATTTTCTATCCTACTACACTACACTGACATGTGTGGAGGGACAGCAGAAAAAAGACAATCCCTCAGTGTCTTCTATGTATCTCTATGTATCCTAAGAGCAGGTAGAATGATAATATTGTGTTGCTGATTGAACACTTTGATTATATGGTGTCATGCTGATTGAACGCTTCGATTATATGGTGTCTTTATAATTATTAAATTATTTCCTTTTTTCTTCCACTGTCATCTCCTCATCAACTGACTATACTATATATGCAAATAAATGTTTTGAATATGTCATCATATTTCATTATACAATAAAATCTTTAATTGAAAATAACATTGGATTTTCTGGAAAGAAATAATGTTATATAATTATATATTTTAAATATATGTATGTTAGTTGTGTGTGTGTGTGTTTATATATGTACAATATATTCATATATGAAATAAGTCTCTTATGCTCATCAAGACTGCATTTATTTTATCAAAATACAGTTAATACAATAAAATTGTGAGATATTTAAAAAGTAAAACAACTGGTTTCTATTAGAGTATATTTTACACGTCTTCAGTGTCACACGATCCTTCAGAAATCATTCTAAAATGCTGGTTTGATGCTTTAGAAACATTTTTCATAATTGTCAATGTTGAAAACAGTAATAATATTTGTGGACACCATTTTTCAAGATTCTTTGATTAATAGAACAGCAAAGAACAGCATATTTTTTTATTATTTAAAATATAACTTTTTACTAACATAAAAGTCTTCTCTGCCTCTTTTGATCAATTTAATGCATCGTTGCTGAATAAAAGTATTAATGTATTTCAAAAAAAATAAAAATAATAATCTGTTTTGAACAGTAGTGCGTACATAGACTTAATTATCAGACTTACTCTCCAGATCATGATTCCTCTCTATCGAACAAAAGTTTCTTGTCCTCCAGGCCCTGAAAGCTATTAATAAGATGCCAAAGCCTTGATATAGTTCCTTGTCCCAGAAACTGGTGGATCTGGGGTAAAGACTTGTGTAGATGCTGTTTGGATTATGTTCTCTGATACCCGGTGTTGTAGTCTAGAAACTGTACTGGATCAATACCATGCCTCACTTGCCTAAAGGCCACAGTCACTTTGGTGTGCTCCCTCATTCATTTGGCTGGACTAGTGATTGTTAGGAGTTAGTGGTGAAGCAGACTGAAGGATGCGCTTGTTGAGATAAGGATTAGCTGGCCTATGAGCTAACAGTACTGATCCTTATTGATTTCTCCCAGTACAACAGCCAACAGGCACAGCCTGAAACCCAACTGCTTAATTATCTACCCTGCAAAGCGTTGCAGGACAGGAGGAGGGCAGACGATTGTAGAGGAATCAAGCCGGAGGAATCGTCTCAGCTTACTGGAAATTCTGAGTGCTAAAATTCTTTTAACCCAGTAGTGATTAAAAAAGTGACTGGGAATCGAAACTGTGTGCTATGGTCTGATGCTTTTTATGATCACTTTTAGCAAACATTGTGAAATGAGCTTGTAGACCTTTATATTTACAGGCTGGAAATACTAAACACAGAAGAAATAAGGTAGTAGTTCATAGTCAACTGAACTGGTAATTTGGCGGGCTATTTTTTCTGTGCTCTGTTGTTAAAATAAAGACTGGACATAATTTATTTTTCTGTGTAGAATAAAAAGGCAATTACCAAAGATACATGTACTTCAATATAAAGTGTCACATATGTAGACCAACTGGCCAAAGCAATTAATCTGGGCTATTTGTCTTGGGACCATTAATATGTTTCCATGTGATAATGATGATCTTAATGTCTTACTGCATTAAGAACCAGTGCAGGTGTCTTCCTGTAAAGCAATTAAAATAATTTGTGGGAAACCTATGGCATGCAGGTGCGCCCCCTCTGTGTGTACATGTGTGTGCGTGTGTAATTTTCTCCATGATATTTACATAAGCTAATCATTGAAGGATCTATGGAGGCCGGTTACTTGTCAGTCATCTACAGCCAATACACATCAATGTGTGAGGCAACATCTCTGCCTCCCATTTATTAATTTATTTTAATACTTTCATCCAATGAGGATGCAATAAATTGATCAAAAGTGTCGTTCATTGAAGAATTCAGAAAATATGGATAAAATGATATCATGGTTTCCCTTTTAAGAGAAATGATGTGCATAAAGTGCAATGTTCTTTGAGAATACATTGTGTAAGTTGTCTGTACTAAATTCTAAAACCTTAAATATAAAGGCAAATTCAGTTAAGTCTTGTCGTCAGGCCAGTAAGTGGATTTCCTGGATTATATGAGCTGTAATTGAAGTTGATTGAATGGAGTAAAGAGACCTGGCAGAGGGGCTTAGCACTATAGGAATGAGCCATGAATTATATTTAAGTGGGTCACATTTATTTAAGGCAGAGACACCCTGAAGTACTATTGAAATGATTATGTAAGTTTGACGGCACACAGTTCAACTAATCGACATGATATTGAATCAAAAGATTCACATGCTCTCACATAGATTTACATGTAGGGTAAGCAGGATGTGCCATGTTAGGTCTATGTATATTTGGGACCACAAAAACAACTATCGCAGATATATAGAAACAGGTTTATGTCTTTATAGGAATAGTACACCTAAAGATGCAAAAACTGTCATCACCTTCCTGCAAACCTCAGAAGTCAGAACACAAAAGAAGAAATGCTGAAGATTGTTTGCCTTGCTGCTTCCAAGCAATAACAATGAATGGAAACCAAAGCTTTTGAGCTTCAAAAAGGACACAAAACATAAAAGTGGCATAAAAGTGGTCCATATGACTCAAGTACTTTATTGCAAGTCCTCTGCAATCATACAGCATCTTTGTTTTTATGGTGCTTTTGTGCCCTGTGTTGAAGCCTGAAAGCTTCATTCCCCATAAAATAAAAAAAAAAGCCAGCACAATCCATCTTCAGTATTTTTTGCATTAGACAGAAGAAAGAAAGTCGAAAGTCACATGGGTTTGGAACGAAAAGGTGTGCCAATTTAAAATGTTAAATATTAGTTTTCGGGCAATCTGCTCTTATAGCCGAATTTCAGATATTCTTTGTTGCACTGTAAAAAACAAAGCTCATCTGTGTTTTCCAGAATGTGTCATTTGTTTCCTGATTGAAAAATGAGGTACATAAACACAGGCACACACTTGAAACATATTTGCCCCAAGGGCCCCCACAAAGGCAACATTACCTAACCACATACCCATCCCTTCTCACAATGACCCTTTGTCTGACAGCATAAGTACAATGACCCCAAACCTAAAGATGGATGGGCTTTTTCACCACGTTCATTGCAATACTGAGATTATTAGCTCTGTTGTCTGTGTCTTTCCTCCTTTTTTTTTTTTTTTTCACCATTATAGCACCTCTTATTGCTCCCTGTGTCCTCTTCGGTCAGAATTATGGGAGCTATATGTTTACCTATGGCCCTGACCTGCTCTCTTTATTAGACAGGGTCTAATATTAGACACAAGCCCTCTGCGCTCAAACTGGCCTGGGGAGCTTCTTAGCTTACCTGACATCAACTTCAGTAAATAGTCCTGCATTAAGAAAACATGAAGCCTAGAGCGCTCCTAGCTATTTGGCTTTTACCTTAAAATAAATCTATTTCTACTTTCCAAAGAGAAATAATTCATGTATACTCTCGGATGGAAATGGCAGAGCCTCCCTCCCTCTTTCACTTCATGTGTTTTTATTTTTTTATATCTGACTTTCAGACTTTAACTTTCAGTAGTTCCCTTTAGGACCAAATCATTTATTATTCTTTGAGATTTATAAGATGTATTACCATCTTGGAAATAAAAATATTTCTTGTATATTTTGAGATATTGTAATAGTTCACTGTACTATGAAGACATCAAAGTTATTATTTAATATATATAATGTGTGTGTGTGTGTGTGTGTATATATATATATATATATATACACACTCACACACACACACTCACAATTGGTATGATTATTTCTATTTAAGGGCAAATAACATTCATAACGTTGAATATTCTTTTATAATACATGGTTTAAGTTGTTGGGAGTACATTTATAAGATGTATAAAGAGTTCAAAACAATCTTGTCAATCTGATTTGAAAAGTTTGCAAAAGCATATTTCAGTACAGACTATAAAACCTGTCATAAAGCGGCTGTTATTGAAGAATGGAGCAGTTAACAAAGACATTTGACTTGATCTGACCCCAGAGTTCTTCATTTCACATGCCAAGGGGGTGATTCTCAAAGGCATAGCAAAAAATAAATAAATAATAATAATAATAATAATAATAATAATAATAATAATAATAATAATAATAATAAAGACTGTTAATTCTTACCATCAAAGAGATCATGGAAAATAATCAATTATTAAAAAAAAAAAAATAAATCAGCAAATGATAAAGTAGCTCTTTATATTACTTTCATTTATAATACCTAATTTACTGTAAATAACCATCAGTATGTCAAAAAGTAATTTGCCTGACTTGGCATTGTAAACAGATCCATATGTTAATTTAATTTCATTTTGATTTATTTATTTTTCTGGGTGAAAACCCCAGAATGCTGAGTGAGGGATCTAAAAAAGCAGTCACAGAGCTAATGTAATATGAGTGCAGAGGGAAGCAGCTTAGGCATCATATAGCTGACAGATTTCACCAGTTTTACAGCAACACCTGGCATATTAACTGCCTCAAGGAAACAGTCAGCAATGACTCCTGACACTGTAGAGGATCTGCGTAGCTGAGGCTGTCACGCATTGGTATTAAAATGTAAAAACCTCAGCTAAAGCCATTTTGTTAATCTATTTAAGTTCATTTAATTTCTAACGGCAACCAAATAAATTACTTTGAAAATAATGAACGAGATTCACCAGTGTACCCAACTACACACAAATTCAATTGTATCTCTTGCCTTGCCTCCACTTTTGGAGTTTGACCCAATTTCTCTGCTTTTGAAGTGATTTTTTTTTTTTTCTGGAGAAGGGAGAGTGCATGAGATAAAGCAGACTTTAATATAGCTATCACTAACATGCATGTAGTTTATGTAGTAGATTTTTTTTTAAACTAGAATGCCAAAACAGCACATCACAGATTCATAATGTATTCCTTGTGGAATTCTCCTGTTTCTCTACTCAGAATACTACAGTGCTGGAGAAGCTACTTTCAAAGTAGCTTATTTTCGCACATTCAAAAACAATGGAAGGATTTTGAGTAAGTGAACAAACAATCAACAATCAGGGTAACAGTATCAAATAGCATAAATAGAACATGTACACTAAACAGAACAAAAAAAAACGCATTTGCATGACCAAGTCGAAAACTTGAATTGAAGTTTCAACAGCATTTTTTTATATTTATATAAAAATATTTTACAGCATTATAACTGTGCCTTTTCAAGTTAATGTGTCTTTGCTGAATGAAAAAATACATATATCTTGCTTACCCTAAATTTTTGAATCATATATCACGGTTTCCAGAAAAATATAAAGCACCATAATTGTTTTCAACATTGGTAATAATACAAACTGTTTCTTGAGTACCAAATCAGCATATCTGAAAGATTTATGAAGAACCAAGTGACACTAAAGACTGAAGTTATAAATAAATTACATTTTAAAACATATTCTAATAGAAAACACTTTTAAACTGTAGTGACATTTCAATATTTATTACTGTTTTACCTATATTTTGGATCAAATAAATGCAGGCTTGGTGAGCATAAGAGACTTTCAAAAACATGAAATACAATCTTAATTTATCTATACTGTATGAAAGTGTATGATGTTCTATACTCTCTGAACTCAAGAAGCAATCTGTTGCATTATGCAGCAGTACTGTGCTTGCTTCCATAAATGATCAAATATTGGGCCGATTCTCAGATGTGTGCCCGATTAACCTGGCCAATTACATTCATTCACAACAGAATCTACTCTCACATCTCAACTATCAGTTTATCTCAGCACTGTTTGACATTCTGTCAGGGATATCATCCGCATCTCATTCACACAGGGGCCTGTTTGCATAAGTAAGCTTGATACAGCAAGTTGATTAAAAGGAACCCCTCCGGCCCACCCTCCTCCCTGTTCCCTAACCTTCTGCCACCATCTCTCTCTGTCTCGTTCTTTTCATTTCCATAAGTGGTATGATGAGGTGGAGGCTGCTGTCAGGATCAGCACTCCCATGTAAATGATGAACGACTTAAACCCTCGACCCCCACAAACACCCTCCCTTCATTCAAAGCCAGCCGCTCTCTCTCTTTCACACACACACACACACGAATGCCTGCAGTCACCTAGTTAAATATTTGATGCGGTTGTCGAGGCAGGTTATGCAGCACAGGGCTGCCTCACACCACAGATGTAATATTCATAACGCAGACTCCGCTAATGACAATCAGGGCCTTTGAAGTGATGGCGAGACCCAGTACAGACGGTGAGAAAATGCTTCTTATGAGAGAGAGAGAGAGAGAGAGAGAGGAGGAGGAGGAGGAGGAAGGTGGCGACAAGGGAAAAACATCCCTGAAGCATTACAGCGTGAGCTGAGAGTGTAATTTTCTAATATTAAATGCAAAAGCTGAGCTTTAATGCAAGAACTCCTCTGTGTGATCTCATTACAAATGAACACACGTAATACACACAGACTTTTCAACACACAGCGATGGGATAAATATACTTGCACAGCACTCATAATCGTGGGAAACCATTTATCACATGATAGACAATTGATTGTTGACATGCATGAAGAAAGATATGCCCTGATTCTAATGCTAGGTAGAGATATGAATATATAAGATATTATGGACGATGACATTTTTTTGTCCTGACTGTTAATATATAAAAAATACAGGCAGTTTGTACAATCCACATTTTCTAAGAGGAACAGGTTTTGAATTTCTGAACAGAAATTTTCTTTGATGCCTCCTTTTGTTATATTGGAATATGGAATGTAGAAAATACTTTTAACACTGAGAAATGTTAATTATTTATTTCATATAATAATTAAGGTTGTTTGTATTCACAGGTATTGTTACTTGATGTAATACAACACTTTTTTAAAAAAAAGGTTCTTTATTGGCATCTATGGCTCCATGAAAATAATAACAATAATAATATCCTTGAAATCTTTGCATTGTATAAAAGTTTTCATAAAACTTTTCAAATCTATAAACCATTATAAATACAAAAGTGCATTTTGAAAATTAATAATTCTTTAAATATTTTCTTAAGGGTCTGTGATCATTGACCCATATTAAAGGTACAGGTTGCAGGACCTGCCACGAGAGGGCGCACTACCAAAACAATAACAATCGCGTGGTTTGATGACGCTAAGAAGGAGCGTGGAGCATCACTAAAGGCGGTAACAAAGGGTAACTAACGTCATTGACAGGCGACTACACTGCCCCATGTCACTGTTTAGCCACATCAACTCTCGGGACCCACCGATGGGTCCAATATTGCATATGCCTAATTCTCAAAAAAATCTTAATAACAGCTGAAGTGGTTAAAATGGGATTTTTCTCATGATTAACAAGTAGTTGAAAACATTAGAGATATTGTTAGTAACCAGCTGGACAAAATATATAACACTAGCCTAGTGGTTTTTGAATAATTTACTGCAAATATCATTGTACCTTTAAAATACTTTAACAAGTAATGATTAGGTCATATGGCACATGTTTGCTGTGTTGCACCAACACAAACATCTCACAATGGATAGTATTTCAAAGGACTCTTTACTAACTCACTGTTCTAGAACAAAGAAAACTATAGGATCTCCCCATAATAGATCATTGAAGCAGAGATGGAAGAGAGTTTGCACTTTTGCGGTGGTCTCCAATGGCTAACTGTTCAGCCTCCTTTTATCTTTCTGTCTATCTCTGAAATTGAAAAAGCCAAGAAATCTACTGGGTTCCTGCTGCCTATCTCTCTCTCTTTCTGCATTCAGCTCTTATCTGTGTCTCAGATAAGTTTTTATTGAGAATAAGTGAATGAAATCTAACGTCGGCATCTTGGTGGAAATAAATAGTGCAGAATATGACTGACAATGCCTGCTTATCATCAAAGATCATTTTGTTGGATCTCTGAATGTATAACCCCACTCACGCTGGGAGCAGCAGCAGGCCATTATATAAGAGCCTTGCACCACATTCCTCATACCAGGACACAGACTTACTGTTTATTGATGTTTTCTCTCTGCATTACGAACCTTGACATATTTGGATCAGTTTTGCATTTTAATACCTCCATACCTATTATGGTAGCTGATAAAGTCATTTTGCCGATAACGCCATTTCTGCAATGCAGCTTCAACAAAATCATTTGTAGTTAAAGAGGCGTATTGAAAGTGGAATGCTTTTAAAATAGACAGGGCAATTTAGAGTTTCTCAAGGTGATTATTGTAGATCCTTGAGCAAGTAACGCGATAAATCAGAATTAATTGCTTTGTGAAAACATCAATACATGGCCAAGATTTCATTTTGTGTTAAGTATAATGTAGTTTGCGGCTTTCCTGGTGTGCCAATGAAACAGCATGGGAGATATGTACAAATTTCTGCTCTTTTTGCTCTGTTGGTCTTCTGTGTGTTTTTTGGTTGAGTTTGTTTGTATGAGTGGGACAGAACCTTTTGTTCAAACTGTTCTTCTCTCTGGGTCCCTCTAGGAGACGAGAGAGGTGTGTGCAGTGCAGGAGACAAAGGAGACAAAGAGGCTGACTGCAGTGCTTCCTCTGCAGGATTGCACATTATAGTGAAAGCTGGTGAATGCTAGCAGAAACATATGTAATGCACAATGTATGGTCAACTGATCATTGTTGCAAAATAACACTAATGGCGCAGTCAGACTTTGTGCACATTACATTTCTATGGACACTACAAAAGTCATAATATGGCATCACATACTCTGGCTTCTTTAAAAAAAATTAATAAATAAAAAATAAAACTTCAAATAATACATCCAAAATATAAAATTATGTAATCACTTCATTTTACTGCAATGCACCAATTGATAGACCAACCGATCTTCTGCTTTGGAATGCATCGTAATTCACATTTTGCATCTTCTGTATTCACATGTGTATCAATGGAAGGCAACTGAACGAAAAGGATAGAGTGTCTGGTCCTTAACAGTGTGATCAAGGTGTTGTATTACCTTAAAGAATTTTATTTCATGATACATTTACATTATCTCACTCAATACATTGTTACCCGAATAAATAAATAAGCAGACATTAAATATTAATTTGAGCTGAAAGATCTGCTCATCTTTAGATCAGCTGAAAACTATGCTAAGAAAAAGACTACATTATAACAAAGACATTCTGAAACAGAAAACAATTAGTAGCCTATAGAAAAAAAAGATGAATACTGGAACAATGTTAATATACTTAATTCATATATACATTTGTTTTTCTCCATTTTAAGTTCTCTCACATTTCTGTTTTCTTTGTTTGCATGCTCCAGAGTGGATTTAAAATAAATAAATAATTGAATCATTATCTCAACCAATTTTTTTCAAAAACACTAATTTATTCAGCAACAAAACACCACTCCTTTGTGTTTGTGATGGGAAAATCAAATCATTGTATTGGTTTGATCTCGATCTGCAAATCTTTATTCAAGTCAATTAATTTATTTGACTTTAATTTAAATGTTATACTTTGATACCAAATTCCCAAAGCAGGTTCACATGCGCAATATTCTAAATTATGAAATCTTTATGAAATTCAGCCAAAGAGAAATACAACAACAACAAACGCATCTTGAGTAACACAACGTGAATGAAACTATCATAAATTAACATTTTCTCTTGCTTAGCATCAGAAATGCTTAATTCTGCCATGGATTTGTTTGGAACTATGTTCATTGGTGGATTCAAACCAGAGTAACCTGGAATATTTAGTTTGAATGTTAGTTAAGCTACACACTATTGTCTTCTTGGTGATTGGACTGTCTCATAAAATAAGTATTACACTCACAATTATGCTGCTTTGGTAGTATCAGCACAGTGGTGATTACCTGCTTGTTATCAGCCATTGTAAACCACTGGAATTCTGATATCCTAAGTTCTTTAATCTGCGGTAGCCTCCCGTGGATCTTTGACCGCAGCTCTGTTGTCTGTTAAACAGAGTTTTCCTTGATTTGAAGCAGAAGGAGAGCTAATTGGGATGTGGGCAACAGCCTGTTACATCTCTACTCATTAGCAGCAGCACTGAAGGCAATACCCAACTAGGTCAGAGAGTTCCTTCACTGCAGTACACAGGCATTGAATAGCACATCAGCTCTGAGACTACACACACCTCTCTTCCAGCATCACTCTCTCCAGTGATTAGAGCCCCAGTAACCCTCAAGTACATTATATGCCTTGTGGGCAAACCCTCGATCAACCTCTGCAAAAGTAGCCCCTCTCTGGAGGAATCCAAGGGCTCATTTGTGGGTCATTTAAAGGGAAGGCAGAAGTATTTCTCAACTACATAAATGTACAGTGCAAGGAAATTTAGCTTTAATGATCAACTTTTCCATCGGCACTTTTGCAAAATGGCAGGAGACATTTTTAAATTGTTATTTTATACAGGGGTTTTTGTGCAAATTTAATGAACTTCAGGGAAGCATCATTTGAGATTTGTCCAAAAACCGAAGTAGCTGGGGGGAATCTGTCAACGGTTTGACATTGATTATCTCACCAGGGCAATGGTTTATTTATAAAAATATATGAGATACTTTAAAAGCTTCATGCTGGTGGTAATAAGGTTTTTTAAAATATGCAAAGTAAATCACATATTTATTATGTGTACGTTTCTCCTCTTCCACGTGTATGATGGAAGAAGCAGCTGTGGGAATAACAGATGTAGACTAGCACAAAAAAGAAAAACTTACTGCTGACATGACCAACTGCCGTGTCTACCTTGGGGATGTTATGCTGAAGGTGAGTGACATGAACAACCACTTTTAACAATGCTTTTACACTGGTGTTTTCACAGAAGTTGGTAGCTTTTGATTAGCCAGAGGCTAATAAGTATTGATGGGAAAGACTCCCCTAGTACTAGCATCTGCTTTCTTAACAGAGCATTTGGGATCTCATTAATAATGAGCTGTTTTGCTTACAGGGATGTTGAGCGATTCGTTTTAAAGTGAGCGTTCAATATAAAATAAAAATTATGTTATTGTTTTCTCAGGTTTTACAATACTGTTTGATTTTTCTTCAGCATAGCGCAACAGGAGGAAGACATTTCACCTTTTGTTCTCCACAGAAGAAATAAAGAAAGTCATATGGGTTTGAAATGCCATGACAGTGAGTACATTATGACTCAGCATTCCATTTAAAAGTTCCCAGTGTTTGAACTTTTGCAAGGGCAGTCGTAAGTGTGTACATCCAAATTTCCTTCATATGTTCTCTGATAAACACATTTATTTTCTAAAAGTGGTAATCAGAGGTGAGCCAATGTAGAGGACATCTTCAATGTGAGCCAGTTGGGATGTAACCAGGCAGCCATCTGTGTCTGTCACAGATTCATCCAAACAGAAGGACACTCCAACTCTCTTCCCTTTCTCATAGGTCTGATGTAATGAAACCTGGCTCATCCATTCTAACAGTTTTAACCCTTTGTTCAGTAACTACATAAAAACTACAGAGAGGGTAGAAAGGTGAATTTGATTTGAAGATTGTATGAGTTGTCTGTCTCCCCATCCCAATGCTTTTCTTTATGTGTTTTTTTTTCTATTATCTAGGTAACACATGCTTTAAAAGTAAAAAAAAAAAAAAAATAGTTTTTGAATCCTTTATGCTCACCAAGGCTGCATTTATTTGATCTAAAATACAGTAAACCAGTAATATTGTGGAATATCATTACAATTTAAAATAACCAATTTTTATTTTAATATAATAATTTTAACTAATTCATTACTGTGATGGCAGAGCTTAATTTTTCTTCAGTGACACATGCTCCTTCAGAAATCAATCTGATATGTTTGGTATATATATTGACTCCAACCTTTTGAATATAGTGTCACAAACTCAGCCTCTGTGGATCCCACCGATCACCACCTGGAATACTGACCGGCCTGCCTGGATTACATTTCCCATAATGCCGTGCCTGAGACTGATCACCTTTACAGGTGTTTCTCATTACCCAGACTTTTTAAACAGTGTCTTCCCCACACTCGTTGCGAAGCCTTGTTTTGCTATTGCTGACATTTCCGAGCATTTATATCCTGCCTGACTCTCTATTGCCTAGTTTGGACTGTTTATCTGTTTTCTGATCATTTGCTGCCTGCCTCATTGACCCTGCCTGCCTCTTGGATTTATTCTATTCTCTGTCTGCCAACTGCCTTGACCCTTTGCACGAACACTATTTATGATCTGCCCTGCCTTTTCTGTACTTAACGCTTCTGATTGAACTTGTTTGACTTGTTTCTTGTTTTATTAAAGCTGCACATGGAGCCCAGTGCCACTGACTCCCTATTACAGAAGACTTTGCCACAAGTCGATCCAGCAGCTTTCTACCACTTTACCACGGAGGTATCTGCTCAAGTGACGGTACTGGCCAGCCATCGACAGCAGCTCAATCAACTTACTTTGCTCACTGAGGAGATGGTAAGGACCTTGCAAGCCCCCCATCTACAAGCACCTGAGGCAAGTTTTCCACCTCCTAACCTACTTCCACAAGCTCCAGTTTTAGCTCCTGTCACCACCAGTCTTCGCTTGGCATTTCCCAAAAAGTTTGATGGTTCACTCACAAGGTGTAAGGGATTTTTGCTGCAGTGTTCAATTTTTGTTAATCAGCAATCCATGTTATATCCCACAGACGAAGGTCGAATTGTCTGTTTTTAGTTTCTTCTAACCAGAAGGGCGCTGGAGTGGGCCACCGCAGTGTGTAGGGATCACCGTGTTGTTTTCCTCTCTTTCTCCATTTTTATCCAGCGTTTCAAGGAGGTCTTCGAACACCCCACTGGTGTAAATCTACAGTCTGAACTGTCCTGTTGTGATGAGGATAAATCATTGGATCAATTCATTGACCTGACAATCTGTACTGATAATCTCACCCACTCTCGTCACCTACCTTGGCTTCCCTCACCTCTTGTCGGAGCGACATCGCTGCCACCAGATACCGAACGCATGCAGATCAGTTTCACCCATCTCAGTGTGGAGGAGAGAGAGATGTATCCGCCATAATCTATGCCTGTACTTCAGCCTTCCTGGACATATGAGACCTTCCTGTCCCACTCATCCTTCTCGCAATTCTTCTGCGGT